>NC_051157.2:128325408-128565698 GCF_013339745.2 Dermacentor silvarum
AATTTATTGCGACAACACTTGGGGGGGGCCATGTAGCAAAACTGAATTACTTTCGACCGATCAGGCAAAAATCGCAGCGTAAGAGCATGCCGCCACATCGCAATGGGGCTGCCGTAGCCTGAAATCAGCTATGTCGTGCATGGATACCACGCAGCAAGGGCGTCGTAGCTGCCGGGTCAGCACGGAGTTCGTAACAGACTTTGAAGCGAGAATGTAATTCAACAGTTTTAAACAATGCACTCTTGGAACAGCGGGCTCATTCACTGTCGCGGAGCTGTCGTGTTATCCGAAGCTGGGACACTGAGCGGTACGTTCTTTCACTTTACTGTTAATGTGTTCGCTTTCTTTGAGAACTAACCGTAATTTCTTGTGGGTGTCGAACCATTTCTGTGGGGCAATCCCCAAGACAGTGCGCAATACATAGAGGTAAAAACCTCACGGGGGTACGGTTCCACCGTCAGGTGGTAGCCATACTACCGTTGATATGAAGAGCTGTTTCGCATTATTACCCAATGATAGATAGAATCTGTCGATAGAGACGCTGCGCCTTGGTCAAACAGCTGTTGTTTAAAACGCTGCACGGGGTTACAAAGTCATCCGAGGAGAGGGCGCTTGATGTACCGGTTGGCTCCTGCGTACGGGCAAGCTATGGTAGTAAGGGGAACACCACCCATAAAGCACCATGCAACAAAGTGCCACAAATAACCGCCCCTAAAAACATGCGCAACACACTCTTGTATGGAACTGGGGTTGGTTATTCATAATTTTTAATGCGATTATCATTCTCAGGGAATTTCACCGACTTTCCGGGGCTATGCATGTATGTATGTATGTATGTATGTATGTATGTATGTATGTATGTATGTATGTATGTATGTATGTATGTATGTATGTATGCATGTATGTATGTATGTATGTATGTATGTATCTTTGTATGTATGTATGTATGTATGTATGTATGTATGTATGTATGTATGTATGTATGTATGTATGTATGTATGTATGTACGTTTTCTAACCGTGTTCCCACCAACCTAGGTCACTGTGTAGTCCATAGTTGAATGGGTAGAGCATCAGGCAGGCTGATGGGACATGAATGACCCATCACCTCCAGAGGGAAGCTCGAGATAGTAGCCCAGCTGCATGTACATAGTAGCCCGGTTGCATGTACATTCATCGTGAGATGGGTTCTGCCGCAATTTTCGCCTAATTTTCTCACCTATGACTTCAAGCAAAACTACTGCTTCTCTCAAACAAATCACTTTAGAATTCCGACCTCGCAAGCCATCGCAGCAGATAACTACCAATATACTGCTGCAGTTCTTACTGACAACAAATCTGCAGAAGCGACTCCAGCACTGAAGACTGTTAACTGTTATTCTGTTCTGTGAACAGCAGTGATTGTGTGCTTGTACTTTGTTTTTCTCTCTCTCTCTCTCTCTCTCTCTCTCTCTCTCTCTATTTTAGTCTTATCTTTCTACGTTCCCCTCCACCACGGCCCAGTGCAGGGTAGCAGATAGGATTTTTCTTCTGGCTAACATCCCTGTCTTTCCTTTCTGTCCCTGTCTCTATCTCTCTCTCTCTCTCTCTCTGCTTAACTCCGATACATCTTCTTTGCCGCCAAGGACTGTTAGCGCTTATCGCGTAAGTTGACACGACCAGTTTTGTCCACATGAGGGGAAATGAACGCCCATTGTTCGTTCTCCTGCGCCCGAAATTCCCCGAGATACGAAAACGACGCTCATTGAGCTGGTGGCTTACACATTGGTCTTTTAAAACTGATATAGAACCTTTTAGTGTGTTTCAATCATCCAAAGTGTGTAGTTTGCGCACATATCGCCACTTCATCTTGTTTGTATTTTTGCAAACAATCTAAATCATAAAACACCGATCTTGCTGCAAAACTGAACCCAGAAGCGGTATGCGCGATTTTTTTTTTTTTTTTATTATTGCCCGCCGCTCCAGTATAAGAAAGCGTCGTCCGCAATTCTAATTCGAGCTCGTAACATGAGACTTCACAGGAAATTTTCAAATGCAGATTTGTACCAGTACATACATATGCTCGGACGTTGATACAGAAAAATGGATGGGATCGGGATGGTTCGTCAAGTCCTTCTTCCTTGTAGACTCCTGTTAAATGCCTTTACGAGTACGGTCGATCCTCAAGTTATGATTATGGACATAGCTGCCGGGTCAAAAGAAGCCACATTAGTCGTGCTATGCTGTAACATTGTGTGTGGAGCTGCTAAGGAATCTTACTGGCATTCCTTGCCATCCGTTGTACCTCAATATGTGTATAGAATGACGGAGCCGTGACTCAAATCAGAATATTTATTCCAAAGTGCAGTCTGTAAACAAATGCCAAGCCAAGAAAGCTGGTTTAAACCGTTGTGACTAGGTGCTTTAGCGACCGTGATAAGGCCGTTGTTACAACATATAGTCATTAATATAGAAATGGAAATAAAGGCAGCAGAAATGCATGGTATAAAAGATGACAAAGGGTGGAGTTTCTTAAAAATTATTCTCATGATTACAGAATAATGAATACATGGAACAATTTCGCTAAATTAGACAAGGATGACGTAACAATATTAGCATACAAAGGAAAGAGGAAAGTGAAAAATAACAAAAGGCCTGGCATCTCACAAAGTATTACGGTGTTCCACGCAACAGCGAACGTATGCAATGATTTTAGCAAGGCAAACAAGGATGAGTAATTAATATTTAGAACAATCTAGAATACTGAGAATGAATTCCAACAAATATAAGTCAAAGACATCAAAAATTGGTCACAGAAACTTCTCAGCCCTAACTTTCGCCCCTCCTACGCTCTTTCTCTCTCCACGACCCTGCGCTCTCGAAAAGCGCGCATGTATCTCTCCGTCTCGCCTGCTTGGTGCCGCGGTATCATGCATATAGGGCTGCAACGGAGAAAAACGGGTAACGGCGCCCGCCTGTTTTGCCGGTCAGCGATGTAGCCGGAAAAACAACGTGCTCTCGATCGCTCGCCGGAAGGGAAGCGTTTCCTTCCTCGTTCGGAGAGGTCGCATGCGATCCGCCTTTGCGAGCCGCACAGACCGGAAGTCGTTCGCGCAGCCGCGCGCGCTCTCTTTTCATCTTCAGCGTTCCATGGGCTTCGATGCTGCAGGAAAAGGGGAACGCGCCAACACTATAACAGCAGTCAACACGAACTACAGCAACAGCAACATTGACGACACATGCAGAAAGACCAAATCTCACAAACCAAAGCTCACAAACCAAAGAAAAAAAATGAATACAGTTCCGCTACATGCGCAAGGTTCTGAGCGTCCCTCGAAATACGGTGGCCTCTAAATGAAGCCCACGCGTCCGCGTAAGTGTGGGAGCAGCAACTTTCCCTTCCTCGAAAAACAAAAGTTGGCTGGTCAAACCATGCGGCAGGGCGTAGAAGATGGCAGGAGCCCGAAAGTCTGATTGGCGTTTGCGGAAGAATGCGCCAATCCCACCTGACTGTAGCAGAAAACAAGAAACGCACATACCGCAGATTTAGTGCTTGTAGTTTCGAAGTGTCACTGAGATCTGTTTTGACAGGCATCTGTATCTGCTGGCCCTTCCACCGTGCATCCTTAGAGGAAAAGCAACTGACGGGCGTCAACATATCAGCCTGTTGCATGTTTTGAATCTCAGGAGCCTTGAGTCGCAGTTCCAACCAGAAGGGGAAAAAACACGTGGATCAGATAGCGGGAACACAAGAAAGTAATAATATACTTGGTGGTGCATCGGGACGCCTTACAAAGGCATATATAATTAAAGTAAATGTCGCTGGAATAAAGGTTACTAACTGAAACTACTCAAGTATAGCTCAGGTACCCCAAGCTTTTCCTTTGTACAAGAACTATTTGCCACTAACCGGAGGCCTTCGCGAATAAATTAATTTCAACATTATTCGATGACCATATCAGATTCCTGGGCCGGTATTTTGTAGCGATGCCTTTGAAGTAATAATGCCTTTTCGCGCTTATCACGCTTGTCAGTGGTCAGAGCGATGGTCCGCTCACGATATCAACGTTGATAACGCGAGCGGACCGTCGCTCTGACCACTGACAAAGCGCGATAAGCGCGAAAAGGCATTATTACTTTAAAGGCATCGCTACAAAATACCGACCCTGTTCTTCACATGCGGCCTTACATACCGAAAGGTTCCATTGTGTGACTTTGCCCAGTCGATGTCCAACTCGAGATAAAACTCATTTGCTCCCGTACAAATCTGTTTTCATTTTCACCGCTCCTTCTCGCTATCCGACATTCGAATATACTCCCAGCTTATATCTCACCTGCTACTACGGTGAAGCACTTGTAAACAGCCTCAAGTGCTTTTTATGTCTGCCAATTTTCCATTGCTGCTATTAAGAGAGAGAGAGAGAGAGAGGAAAGGCAGGGAGGTTAACCAGAAGCGAGTTTCCGGTTTGCTAACCAGCACTGGGGTGGGGGATATAGGGGCTGGAAATAGGGTAAAGAGGGAGATAGAGAGAGGGAAAAAAGAAAAAGAACACAGGAATAGGTAACAGAAAACGCGTTCCCATCACAGACGTTCACACAGGCTGGTCGATTTCAAGAAGCGCAGTAGCGCTTGCACGGCCTTCTGATGCGATGTGAAGTCGCGTCGATGTTGCAGAATTCTTTCTTCCGACGGAGGCTGGTAGTCCAACTGGTTCAGCACGACGGAAAGTGATTGTCTCTGCACATTGCATTGTGGGCACTGACAAAGAACATGACGAATCGTTTTCGCGCCCACACAATCGCCACATGCTGCGCTGTCGGCCATCCCTATATGCGGAACGCGTAGGCATTGGTAAACGCGACGCCCAACCACAGGCTACAAGGAAGGGTCGCGTCTCTCCGGGGAAGTCTTGGTGGAAGTCGAAGGCTTAAGGTTGGATCCAAGGTGTAAAATCGGGTGTGCATAAAATGTGGTTTATTCCACTCTGACGAAGTGCGTTCGCGTGCAAGTAGGCGGAGCATCCTTGCAGCATCTGTCCTATATAGACAGCGGGATCGATAGGTGGTTGTGTTCTTCATGAGCTGAACGAGCAGCTTGATCGGCACGTTCATTGCCAATGTGTTGGTATTACTTGTGCACTCTCATTATGAATGTCTTTTCTTCCCGTGGTTCATGCCTGTCACTATGGTAAGAAGTTGTGCTAATTTGTTCATTCATTTTAAAGCCACCTATGGAATGTCCTCCCAAGCTTTTCATGTACGTGAACAACCAGCGATAGTGCCGCTTCACATATACGAACTGCTTGAACACGAGTTCTGCAGCTTCGGCGCAACGCTTTGAAGGGTTAAGCGGATAAGTTGAGAACACAGGAAGGGCTTGTCTAAAAAAAGCGCTTTAAAAAATTATATTCCCTTACGATGTCATCGACGCAAAGAGGAAGCCATGTCTATCAGCAATATTTAATACGCCGCAATGAGGTATCTCAAGCTCACAGCTAAAACGGGTCGTTTGATCGAATACTTATAGACCCTCTTCGCGTCGATCCCGTGGGTGCCGTCCATGTTTGATCACGTCGTGACGCGTACATTGCTTGCCTCCGTTTGCTCCGTAAGTACAATGGGTGTGCTCATGCACACCCATTGCGCTTCGTCCCGGTGCATCTGAGCAAACCTCTGTTTCGGCGGATATCATAGATACTGACTGGGTGAACGACCCGAAGATTTGGCCACAGCTTCAAAGGACATGTGCGCTTTCAGAGCTTATTACGCCTTGTCGAAACGGCGCGAGTAGCGTATACGGTGCTTGTACTAAAAGCGGCGCTGTATAAATGTATTCCAAGTGGCGCAAGCTTCCCGCTTATGAATTAAATAAATTAAATCGGGATCAGTGTGTTTTGCTCATCGTTCTTTATTTGGCCAACACTTTGGAGCAGCGGCTTGTCATGCTTCTGACTCACAAAAGTTCCTCGGTACGGTCATTATCCGATCGTTTATTATTTTCTGCCTAATCACTCGCGGGTTTGCTCAGTTGCTCAGGCTTGGAACTCAGATAGATGTTCTGTACTTTTATAGCTTCTAGCAAAGTGGTATTATCGCGTCACTCGCTTACTCTGTGGACCGTCGCATTCAGCTCCGAGCATTCGTGTGTTGTCGGTGCAGTCGCCGTCACCCATGCTTCGGCACATTGATTCAAGTGTGCGCCCATTCACCTGTTCGTTGGCGACCGTAAGTTTGGTGTGTGAGTTTAGGGTGGATTTGCGTAGATGACGTGCGAGAAACTGACTATGCCAGGAAGCGGCGATACTCCCGTTGTCACTGCGTAACGAACGGTTCTCACTCTTGCCGACGTTCCGGGGTTAAACTCATTTTCTAGGAGGTTAGCGATACAATGCCTGCAGATGAGCGTATTATGTTTTTTTTTTCCTCGAGGAAAGCGGTGCATCGCGAAGAGCCGGCAACACAAACAAAGTTTCCTGTCGTCCAACCAGCCACCTTCTACGATATCCACAGAAACAGAGGTTTGCTGAGCCGCACTGGCGTCATGCATCCAGTGTAAATACCGAGGCAACAGACGCAGCTGAGGCAAGCAATGGACGCGTCACCACGTGATCGGACGTCGCGTCGCCCAGGGGTTCGACATGAAAAGGGTTTATAGTGTTCTGTAAATGGCTCCCGGAGCCACATATAGGGAAAGTGCATGAAATAGATCGCCTAACGCCATCTTTTGTACAACGCACGAAGCGAGGAAACGCGCAGCACATACGCGCAGCGCTGAAGGACGCGTAGGCTACTGGGAGAGACGACGATGTAGCAAAACCCGAGGAGTAAGCCTATAAAGTCGAAGCTTTGTCGATAATGCGACCCAGTGACGTGAAAGTGACGCGATATTATGCATAGCAAGTCTTGCACTTTTCCGTGATGGATCGGTTAGTATTCGCAGAAGCACGCAAGCAATTTCTTTTCGAGAAAAGGTTAAGTCAGTGATACCTCTAGACCCAGTCGACTTCGTTTGGGTAGGTGGCACTCCTATGTTGTGGAGTGCTACAACATAGAAATTCGTAAATTTGTAATTTTAAATTGCAATATGGGCCATAAGGTAATTATTTAAATACGTAACTAGGTGAGATTTTGTTGATTTGTTGGTTATGCATTTCAATTTTTTGTCCAAATAATGTCCACCTCTTCGAGTAGACCAGCTCACGAACTAGAATTGTGCTATCTGCCACGGGCAACCCTTAAGCATTTTTTGAAAGTGTTCGCTGAAACACCCGGTATGACAAACATAAGTGACGGAGCTAGAATGTCTGACTGGCAGTCTGTGCGGCCAAAGTTCGAATCTTCGCGCTTCGCGGGGCACAGCGGTTTATTCTTTATTTCCTTTAAAAAAATTCGGGCAAAGGGCTCTGGAATTCCAGCGATGGGCACCAGCGGGGGGCAGACATCTAAATGATTAAGGCAATGAACTGATAGTAAGACTGTAAAAAAATGTCACAGTTTCGCCCTAAGGGCGAAGCAATGAATGCGATAGCAACACAGCAATGTCATACGAAGTAAGGTGAGCGGCTTTGGTAGCAACAACACGCAGAACTGTTGTCGACGCCATCGGCGTTTTGCCCGCGTTAGCTCAAAATGCGTGCGGCGTTGGTGACTGTTGCTGGAGCCTCTGATATAAATAGGCACTTGGTGCCGCAGCTAAACGTCGCCTCCCTTCCCTCCCCCTCCCCCACGGCCTCTCGCGCGTCCGAAGAAGGCGCGTTTGCTCTACATATATGGTGATTGTAAAGGAGAAAAGAGACGCCTACTTCTGCAGCCCTTAAGCGAGCACGGCGCAGAACGCGCGTTTGTTCTCCGCCGTGCGTTCACTCCCCGTGAAAGACGCGCCCCTCGCGCCCTTTCACTCGCACATACAGCGTTCGGCGCGCGGCGACGATTTCATCTCCAAATGACGTCATACGGAACCTCACGGCGACGGCGACGGCGACGGCGACGCCGACGGCGACGGCGACGCCGACGGCAGAAATCTGCTTTTGAGTGTCCATATAATTGCTATCGCAATAAAAACATTTGTTCTCATCTGTGGATCGAACGAGGAAATATTTTCTTTTCCCGGCAGTCCCGCACTGCCACCTAACCAAAAGGCTGTAGTAATCCGAATAGCTGGAGCACTCGAAGGGCTGGGAAAATTGCCAGTAATGATGTATTCATTTAAGCTCTGTGTTATCGTTTCGACAACGAAGGTTCCTTAACGTGCGAACCTACAAATTGGTCCCCTTTGCAGCATTCTGCTATACAGTCAGGTCGAGCAGAAAACTTGTTCTACCTTGCGGAGTGCCGCAAAGCTTTTCTTTTTAGTACATGTTTTCCATCTCTTCACACGTCGTGCTTCCTCTTTTGCCGCAGCTGGCCGGTGAAGGCGAGTTCCCGTGGAGTCCGTGGACGCAGGGCGTTGTGCTGGGCGCCTTCTTCTACGGCTACGCGGCCACGCAGATGCCAGGCGGATGGCTGGCCGGACACGTCGGCGGAAAGTGGCCCTTCGGACTGGGACTGCTGGGCACCGCCCTGGGTTCCCTGGTGACGCCCGCCGCCGCACGTGTCGCCCACTCGTCCTCCTCTCCGGACGCCGGAGCGGCAGCGCTGGTCGCGGTGCGGGTGCTCGAGGGCCTCGGCGAGGTAGGTAATGTGAGCGAGTATTTAGTATATGCCAAAAGTGTGTGGACCGTCAGATATGAGAGAATCTTCGAATGCCGAGCAGTTTGCAAGTGGAGCCAGTAAAAGCGCACAGTGGCGTATTTTTTTTTTTTTTTTTTTTGTACTATGGAGTACAGGCTCTATAAAGCCGAATACGATACCGCGTTCCCCCACTGCGAAAAAACAATTCAGCTTCCTCTCAGATCTACTGTTCCGTAAAATATGACGCCGACTGTACACTCTCTAATTTCTCTCAAGCATGCGTTCCTTCCATTTCTCACACGTTCATTATTCCGATAGCAATTATATGGAAACTCCAGCAGAATTTCCGCCGTCGGCGTTAGGCATCGGCGTCACCGTGGTGATCCATAAGGAGACTTCGGTATGCGAGGTAGATGCTATATGACTGAAACTTCGAAGTTACTCTGACCCTGCTTTATGGTCTTGACTGATTCATTGATCATAAGTTCACAAATCAAAACACACACACACACCCACGACGTCTCTCATTACCCGCTGTGTAGCTTGTATTAGAGCACTGCACGGGCTCGGGCTCCCCCGAAAGCCCGGGCCCGGCCCGGCCCGTGGGCCGGGCCGGGCCAGGTAGAACAGTTTTTTCACGGGCTCGGGCCGGGCTCGGGCACGGCATGTACTTTTTGACCTAGGCCAGGGCCGGGCTCGGGTTTTTTGACGCGGGCCCGGGCCGGGCTCGGGCTTTCTGGTGGTGTGCGTGTGACGTGCAGCGAGTTATTCTCGAGCATCTCAACTCTGAAAAACATTATTTTTCGGTCTCAGGCCGGTTTCGGGCCGGTTTCGGGCCGGTTTCGGGACGGTTTCGAGTCGGGCTCGGGCCGGGCTCGGGCCGGGCTTGGGCCTAAGGTAAAGGGGTGGCGGGCCGGGCCGGGCGGGGAACGAAGATTATTTCCGGGCCCGGGCCGGGCCCGGGTTTCGCCATAAATCTTTTGATTGGGCTCGGGCGGGCCGCCCAACGTAAAAACGGGCCCGGGCCGGGCCCGGGCTGAAAAAATCGGCCCGTGCAGTGCTCTAGCTTGTGTATGTTAAATCCAGTGAATTTATCAATTACATAATAAATCGGAGGCTATCTGATGCAAGATGGAAGCATATCATAGTGCAGGAAATGCGGAACTCTAGCCCCGTATTGAATCTCACGGCTGCACGCAGGGCGTCACATACCCGGCCATGTTCAGCATGGTGGCCGAGTGGGCACCCCCGCACGAGCGTGGATCTCTGCTCGCCGTGGCATACGTGGGTGCCAATGTGGGTGCCATCCTGGCCATGCCGATGACGGCTATGCTATGCGACACCATTGGGTGGGAGGCCGCATTTTACGTTTTCGGTGAGTGCTGCATGGCGTTTCTTAGCCGTTGTCGCCGTCATAATTAATATTATTTGCGTATCTTTCATTCAACTATAATGCAAAAGCCCTTTACCAACGACCACCAATTGGCCATATGTCTTTTGTGCCAACCGTCTCCACATTCTGCCGGCAAATTTCCTTGTGTCATGGGCTGTCCAACGGGCCCGCGACGCGGCGGAGAGACTCGGCCTCTCTGTCCCGACGTGGGAGCGGCCCGCTGCGCGCTAGCGCGCGCCCTAAAGGACACTAATAAAGTTCTCCATCCATCCATCCATCACACCCACCTCGTTCTCGGCGGTCCTCGACTGTGTTTTCTATTCTTATGCCTTCCTTATTGGATTGGCCAACAGCCCCACGTGCGACACATGCAGCAGGGATGAGACGCTCGCACGCATTATCTGTGTCTGCCGACGTTAGAGTGCCGAGAGGCAATTGATGTGCAGAGTGATGGACCAATTGGATAATCGGCCACTATCAAAACAGAAAGCGCTGGGCCAGTGTTCCGCATGAACATCCACGCAGTCCTTATTCGCGCTACTAAGATTCTTGTGATTTACGGGGCTTCAAGATAGAATTTAAGAGCGCCGCCCTCTGCCACTCTATAGTGTACGCGGTTTGTTTGTGCTCGTCTCTCTTTCTCTCTCGCCCCATGCAGGGTAGCCAACCGGAACTACCTCTGGTTAACCTCCTTGCCTTTCGCCTTTTTTTCGCATAGGTTCTCTGTCTCTCTCTTCCCTTTGCATCTGGGGCCCAATTAGCGAAACATACTTTTTCCCACTTGTGCCCCGCCTAGGAACCGTAAGATTTCGGTAACGAGCCTACAATATTGGATGTGGGTATGAGCCACATGTGACGTGTTTCGTTTGGCTCCTGCTTTTTGCTCATTTTTCGAATGTTTATTGAGTGTGTGTCCTTGAACTTCCTACATTTTTGGATCCGTGAGGTCAAGAGGAATACGCCGATACCCGACTTTTATGTGTGGGTGGACTTTTGTGACCTTTACTGCCGTTTTTCTATGAACCCCGACGTGACTGTGTGTTGACCCTAACCGCGTTAGGGTTAGGCATCGCTCGCCCGCCTCTTCTTTTCCACGGACTTCGTGATGATGGACTGTGAGGTGGAGGGGGAGATTTTAACTCCTGAGGACTTTACTAAAGACTCCGGGTGGCAGCTCGTTGCCGCCAGACGTTCAACGAGAAGGAGAAACGCGGCCGCCAACCAGACTGGCGCCGATGTGGTCGAAGTTCAGCCTAACGCCGGTTCCAACGCTCGGTGCCGCCCCGACCACGCGGGCATTAAAAGCAAGATTATTCGAGGGGGCAGGATGCCTCCGCTGCCCAAGGAGGAGGCAAAGATCATCGTGCGGCCTAGGGGAGGTCTATGTATCAGCAAGGTGGGACCTACTGCGGTTGCCGACGCCATATGGCAGGCTGCCGGACTCGATTCGGCGACACGGGACACCGACACGATGTGTCCCAACTTTCAACAAAATATAATGGTGATCAGCACACCCAATAGAAACAACGCTGCACGCTATGTCGGTATCTCGGGCATCTCCGTCGCCGATCGACGCTTTGAGGTGAGCGCTTACGAGGCCGCCCCCCACTCCACGTGCAAGGGCGTCATCCGCGGCATCTCCCTCAGCGACGGGCCTGTGATGATCGACAAAAAGCTCGTCAATCCAAGAAACCCCACGGTGCTCGGCGCCAAAAGAATCAAGAACACCGGCACCGTGGTGGTTCTGTTCGACGGTTACAAGGTGCCCAATTTTGTCTCGTACGGCGGCATTATCGTCAAGTGCACTTTATTTCGCAAGCAAATGGACGTGTGTTACAGCTGCGGCAGACTCGGGCACCGCTCCGACGTCTGCCCTTCGCCCAACGAAGCCATCTGCAGGGGATGCGGAGAAGCAAACCCCGACGCTCAGCATAGGTGCGATCCCAAATGCAAGCTCTGCGGAGGCGACCACCTTACGGCCGCCCAGGAGTGTAAACAAAAATTCCAGATGCCGTATCTCGTCAGGCGCAGACGGAGGGAACGCTCCCGCGCCCTCAACGACGCGAATCAAGCCCGGCAAGCATCGCCTCAACGCCGATCTGGCCGCAGCCGCTCCCGGTCCAGGGAGAGATCCAGGTCTCGTGGACGCACCAGGAGCCGCACCGTCTCCAGGTCCAGGTCGGGATCCCGGGTCCGATACAAATCTAGGTCCAGATCCGGTTCCAGGGGCCGCCAAGGTTCCAGAGCCCAGCCATCATCCGGACCTCAGTCCGCCTCCACAGGCTGCGGGAGGCAACCGACCCTCGTTTGGGCCGATCTGGTGCGTCCCAAGCCCGGCGCCAATACGGGGGCCGCTCCGGCACCTCGTAACGACCCGCCCCCAGAGCAAGCTAGGGACTCGGAAGTCATTCGCTTACGCAAAGAGAACGACGACCTCAAGAACACGATCAATAGGCTCGTTAAAGAAATGGCGGAGATCAAGAAACTTGTTTCGAATGCGTCGGGTAACGATGCGGCAGTCAGGGCCTCCGAGACTCCAATCCCAGCTCCGGTAGACGGTACTGCAACGTCCTCAAAACGCAGGGCAGTCGTAAATCAAACATGCGAATCGGGAGTGTTGTCCGCAGAAGTCAGCGAGATTAAGCAAACTCTCACTGCGCTGGCAGACAGCCTCAAACAGGTCGCCCCTAGCGTTACTTTCCTCACCGACAGCGTTCGCCAAATTCAGGTTGCGCTCGGGGACCCCAAAAGGGGCCTCGGAGCTCTCGCAGATCGCATCGACGCCATTGAAGCGCGAATGGCTTCATCCGCCACCGTCGTTCAACCGCTGCTGAGGGAAGCTAGACTTAAGTATCCCACCAGCGCTCCGACAGAAGGTCCCATTCTTTGCGCAGCCCTAACTGCCCCGTTAGGTGGTTGTCCGTCCGGTCAGCCCAATAATGGATAGATCAAAAGAGAGTTTTCGCATTTGGCAATGGAACTGCAGGGGGTATTCTAACAAGAAAGCCCCGCTGCAGCAGTTTTTCAGGTCTTTGGTGATCAAACCTCAGGTCATTGCTCTTCAGGAAACATTAGTCTCCGCTGCCTCGCTCCAGGGCTACAGGGCCGTGTCGGGCCGGCGTGGGGGGCGACGCATTTGTACCTTGATCGATAAAAGGCTTACTCATCTCACCCACGACCTCAAGCTGGGGAGCGATAGAATCGAATATGTCATGGTTGAGATCCTGCTCGACGCGCCGCAGCGGAATCAGCGCAGAAACAGTGTCTTCGTTCTCAATATCTATAGCAACCCCAGGGACTCGCGCCAACAGTTCAAGACCATCCTCAAGAAAGCGACCGACCTGGCCGGCCCACGACCTTTGGTCGTCGTCGGCGACTTCAACGCCCCGTACGGCCTCTGGGGTTACATCTACGACACTACCAAGGGGCGCAACCTGTGGCAAGACGCCAACGAGATGGACCTCACTCTGGTCACGGACAAAGCTTTTCCCACGCGTATCGGCAACTCCGTCACCCGGGACACGACACCCGACCTCGCCTTCGTCAAGAACGTCGAGGACGTGGGCTGGGAGAACACCGCCATGGAGTTTGGCAGTGACCACTACATTCTCGAGACCCACTTCAAGGTGGCTCGGAGTAGGGTCAGGGAATTCACATTCGTCGATTGGGACCATTTTCGCAACATTCGGGAAGAACCCGGGAGAGCCAGAGAAACCACCAGCCTCGAAGAATGGTGCGAATGCATCCGCAACGACGCTTCCGCGGCCACCAAGAAAGTGGAAACTGATCTCGACGTCGAGCGAATGGACAGCAGACTCGCCCATCTCATCGAGGCCAAAAACGCCCTGCTCCGTCGATGGAAGGGTCAAAGGCTCAATCGCAGACTCCGAAAGAAAATCTCGGAGCTCAACAAGGTCATCGATGACCACTGCAAAGCGCTATGCCAGCAGCAGTGGGACGAGCTCTGCGAATCCATTGACGGACAGATGCGCAATGGCAAGTCCTGGGGTATGCTGAAGCACCTTCTCGACGAAAGCGGCTCCAAGTCAAGTCAGAAGCATACGTTGGCCCGGGCCCTTCACGAAGCCACCAGGTCTCACACGGTTGATGTACTCGTCTCCAAGCTCATTCAGAAGTACCTGCCCATCCGGCGCGACGGGGATCCGGCGACCCAACTCCCTGACTACCGAGGCCCTCCTCGCCCCGAGCTGGACGAAGACTTCTCCGTTGCCGAGGTCAGACAGGCCATCTTCGCGCTCAACCGCAAGTCTGCGCCGGGTCCGGACGGAGTCACCAACAGAATGTTGAGAAACCTCGACGACCCGTCGATTGTCTTTCTCACCGAGAAGATCAACGAGTCCTGGAAGAGCGGCGTGGTTCCTGCAGAATGGAAGTCGGCCTGCACGGTGCTGATTCCCAAGCCCGGCAAGGCCCCGAACATCGAGAACCTGAGGCCGATTTCTCTAACCTCCTGCGTCGGCAAGGTCATGGAGCGCGTCGTCCTCAACAGACTCAACGGGTACCTCGAAGACAACGACGTTTACACGTACAACATGATCGGGTTCCGCGCCGGACTCTCGACGCAGGATGCAATGAAACTAATCAAGCATCAGATCGTGGACGGCCGTTCCAGAGACGTCAAGGCTCTGCTCAGTCTGGACCTCGAGAAGGCTTTCGACAACGTGCTCCACGCCTTTATCGTCAAGACCATTTCAGACCTAGGTCTCGGTTCCAGATTCCACAGCTACGTAAGCTCTTTTTTAACGGACAGGAAGGCCAATCTTCGCATTGGAGACTTCCGCTCCGAAGATGTGCCCCTCGGAGCACGGGGCACTCCTCAGGGCGCCGTAATCTCCCCCACACTATTTAACATCTGTATGATTGGTCTTTCCGAGAGGTTGGCATGCGTTGAGGACGTCAAGCACACCATCTACGCCGACGACATTACCATCTGGTGCGCCGGGGGATGCGAGGGCAGAGTCGAAGAAGCCATGCAGGAGGCGATCGACGTGATCGAGGAGTATCTCCGCCCCACCGGACTTCGGTGCTCCCCCGCCAAGTCGGAGCTTCTGCTTTACAGAAAAGAGAAGGGAAGAAGACCGAACGATTGGAAGCCAGTCTCCGAAAGCAACATCTGTCTTCACACTTGTGATGGAGGGGTGATACCCAGGGTCGACGTCATTCGGGTCCTGGGCATGTTTGTCGAATTCAACGGCGGGAACGGAACGGCTCTCCGCAAGATCATCGCAAAGACGGACAACGCCTTCCGCCTCGTTCGCAGAATCGCAAACAGACACAGAGGCATGAAGGAAGCCAATCTCCTCACCCTTATCAACGCCTTCGTATTATGCCACTTCACGTACACGATTTCTATGCACAACTGGCTCAGAGCGGAGCGAGACAAGCTCAATGCTCTCATCCGCAAAGTAGTCAAACGGGCTCTCGGGCTACCAATTAGGACCCATACCGAAGATCTCCTCAAGCTGGGGGTACACAACACCGCCGAGGAGATTGCCGAAGCCCAAGAACGCGCGCAACTCGCTCGCCTGACCACCACAGCGGCAGGTAAACGCATCCTCGAAGAGCTGGGTTACCCTCCTGTGGTATCTTCGAGGGTCAGTACCCCGATCCCTAGGTGCATTCGAGACAAGTTCGAAGTGGCCCCCGTGCCTCGAAACGTCCATCCCGTCCACAACGAGGGCAGACGCAAGGCGAGAGCAGTAGCAATTCTGAAACAGATCTATCAACAAGGCATCAGAGCACGCTTCGTCGACGCCGCGGAGTACAGCGATGGAAAGACCTTTGCCGTCGTCGTGGTCGACTCCAGCGGCAAGCTTTCCAATAGCGCTTCAATTCGCACTTCAGACCCCGAAGTCGCCGAGCAAGCCGCCATCGCCCTCGCCCTGCTAGACGGTCGTGGGTCTGAGATCTACAGCGATTCCAAAACGGCAGTTAGGGCTTTTCAGAAGGGTCGCATCGCCGAGCAGGCTGCTCGTCTTCTTAGCGTCTCCAATCCGGATGCTCTCACGCATCATTCGATTCACTGGTTTCCCGCTCACGTAGGGTCGGTCGAGGGTGCTCCCCCGAACCTCAATGAGTCTGCTCACGAGGCTGCGCGCGACCTCACCGACCGCGCTTCCTCTGTAAGGAGAGCCGACACCCCTCCCCCCTACGGCCACAGGGATGCTCCCGCTACTCACAACGAGGTGACAAAATTTTTCTACATGTCCAGAAGGGTCTTTCCACCCCCTCACCCCAAATTGAATAGGGCGCAAGCTGTTTCGCTTAGACTTTTACAGACCGGCACATATCCGTGTCTGGCCGTTCTGCACGAAGTTTACCCTGACGTATATCGCGACGACGCCTGCCCATCCTGTGGGCAGACCTCCACTCTAGCACACATGCTCTGGGAGTGTGGGTCGAGATACCCCAAGTTCAGCAAGGACGAGTGGGACTCGCTTCTGCGTAGCCCCGCTCTAGACAAGCAAATCCTGGCTGTCCGGTGTGCCCGCGACCGGGCTGGTGGGCTAGACCTGCCGGTCCCGACGTGGGACTAGCCGGGTGCGCGACGAGTTCGCGTCCTCGCCGGACCTGTAATAAAAGTTATTTCACTCATTCACTCACTCAGCCTACAATATTGTCGCGTTGTAGTGGCGGTAAAGAACCTGACATTCGCAAAACTATGTGTCACCAATTAACTCTTTATTTGGACAAACCGCTGCCCAGAAAAATGAATTACACTCAAAGCACAACGATCGCGGCGAGCACAGTCGGCGATCGTCGAAAATATGATCTGCGAGTCACGTGCATCAGCCATTTATACATGACTTTTCGAATATTCCAGCGCAATCGCTGGTGATCGCGTGCCTTCCATAATGTACAATACTATTCGCGTCACGGATGCAATCTGATTAGACAAGGTTTGGCTACAACACACAGAACTGATGGATTCGGCGAGAACGATCGAGAATGTTCTGATGCATGCAGGCGCGTGTTGCACTGCGTAATAACTTTTAATATTTGTTAGCCTGTGAAATGCGCTCACCGAAAAAAGATAAATAAGTACGCTTGTCAATATAGTACCAAAGGCAACCCGCCAATGACCGACAGTTCATACGTACAAAAACCTTTGCGAATTTCACCGCAGATTCTTAATGGCCAAAAAGAAAAAGAACGTTTAGGTCACGTTAGCAACTCAGTAAGAACGTTTGTATGAATTGCCTACTTTATGACTCGCAAGGACTGCTTTGAAGCAACACTGAATTACCTTGATGACGGCTGTCCGTAAACTGTCAGAAAGGTGCTTGAGCTGCGGAATAGTTCTAACACACAAGGCGGAGTTCTCAAAGCTTTATTTCGTTCCTTAACGGGCAGTTTACTTGGGCTTATTATTGACATGTATTTTTTTTTCTGTTTATTTTCTTTCTATGTTTTCATTTTGTTATAATTTAGATGTCCATTTGCCAATTTATTATTGTTCTGATTGAGACACGCTGCCTGCTGTTCTCTTGTCCTGTATTCATATTAGAGTTCTTTATATGTGATGTTCGGTACGTAGTGCTTGTACGAATGGTCTCTACCCCTCGTCTGCATCACTCTTCGATTCTAGCAAATCGAGGCCTAAATTTTCTTAATGTCTGCTTTCTGATTTCACTCTTTCCGTACACCATTTCTCAATGTTAATATGACAATCATATTTTTTTAGAGAGCCGGCTACGAAAGCGGCAAACGTTTCGCATACCATCGAATGCCATAAAATAAAGTCTATCAGTCCAATTTTACTTGCAGTCAGAAGTCTAAAATTTATCTACAGGAATCGGTACAAAGTTGGCCGCTCTTCCACAAAGTCGATATTGTCCGAAGACATTGTTATTCTCTTAAACAGATGAAAAACACTTGTGAAATGTCAACCAGTCCTGTACTAGAATCAGCCCTTCATAAATTTTATGCGATGTCGCTCTGGTGACAAAATTTAATAGGTTTATTCCTGTCACTGACCCACTTCTATACCTAGCTTCTTGATTTCGTGACCTTCATCAACGATATCTTGGCCGCATTTCTTGAATACAAGGCACCAGCTAGTAATACCACTCGTCCCTCTTGTCCCAGTCGACAAATGATAAAGTTAGCACCTTCTGTTTTCATTATTCACGGTGCGATCCTCACAGCTCAGTGTATAAAGTGAACGTTGTTCACCGCCCATCTGCCAATCCGATCACACAAGTTCACCATTCGCAAAAATCTATTCTAGTTCAACTTCTCTCACCACTGATATCGCCTCCGTGCGCAGGCCTAGTGGGATGCGCCTATTTCGTGCTGTACTCGTGGCGAGTCCGCAGCACGCCGGAGGAGGACCCATGGATCAGCGATTCAGAGTATGACTACATCGCCATTGGACGCACCGCCAGGCCTCTGCCGCCACTACAGGTGCGTACTGCATTGCAGAGTAGCCAACCGGACACTTAATCTGGTTAACCTCTCTGCCTTTCACCTCTTGTTTTCTTCCTCCTCCTGTGGCTGGAAAAGCTCAATCCCTTCATTCGACACATATGAGAACGCAATTCGCCAAGCATCGAAAATCGGTCATCAAGCTTGGCGGCTTGAATCAACTGCGATAACTCGGCACACCTACACATTGAGGGCAAAGAAAAGGATTTGGTCAAGCTATGATGAGAGAGAGTGCACGTAAACTTTATTTCAAATTTCCCGGTCCAGGTGGCACCAATTTCGGTCCTAGAACTTGAGGTGTGGGATCATCTAGGCGGTGGTTGTGCGTAGTAGGGAAGGAATCCGCCACCCACTCCTCAAAAGTGTCGCTGCGTTACGGACGGGCGCGAGTTAGGCTAGGCTAGTCTATATGACCGGACGGCTCCCCGAACAATCCTTGCGCTCCATCGTCCTCGTCTGGTATGTGCCAGTGGTATGTTCCGTCTGGCGTGGGTGCCAGTTGCAGTCAACGCATTACAAGTCAAACAAACAATAAATAGCTAAATCTTTTCGCTGTACCCAATTCTGCAGAATGTGAGCACCGCCCGGGATAGTAGCATCTACCACAGCTCCGACAGGCGCTCTTGCTTTTGCCTGGAGCACCAAAGATAGCAGGGGTACAAGCGTGCTCTTAGCCAGTTGCTCGGTAATTAAGGGATCTCTAAGCTTGGAAAATGGGTTTTGGGCTTCTTGAATTACAGCAATCGCCTACGTTGCATCTGTGCAGTTACATGTTCGGTTGGAGAACGCGAATGCCACAGAACACTACCAAATACGGCCCAAGTGCCTTATTCCTTATTTACATTTTTAAGCTTGTCACACATCTACTAAATACCCCATCCACTCATGAAACGCCAATGCTCCAATATCTGGAATCTGTACTCTAATCTGTGCTTTGGAATATGTCATATAAGAGCAGCGCTCTAGCTAGTTAGTGTTCCCACTCTACATGAGCCGTATCTCTGCACCGCAGGCCAAGACTATGGAAGCTGGCAGCGCGGACCTCCTTAACGCCAAGGACGGAACAAAATGCGACACACCGTGGTTCCAACTGCTGACCTCTGTGCCTCTGTGGGCGCTTACGGCGTCCCGGTTCGCCTGCCTCTGGGGACAGTTCACCGTGCTCACGGGCCTACCCACCTACCTGTCTGCCGTGCTACACATGCCACTGGCCAAGGTGACTACCGCGGTGACAGGACAATATACGGCCAACAAGCCATTATCTTTAAAGTTACTGTCGAAGGCTTCGTGTCAAACAAAGCCCGGCTGCGATAAGTCCTGAATCACTACATTAGCGTTCCCTTGAGCAGTGCATGGTAGGCTGCATGCAGTGACATGCGTGTTTATTCTTATAAGTGTGAATGTAGACTGCGCGCTTATTTTTTTTTTTTCGCTAATACTGTGCAACGAGGCCGCTTTCGTTTCTTTTTTTCTTGGTCGAAAAAAAAAAAAAAAGAAGGCACGGAGCTTAACCATATAGAGTCCGGTTTGCTCCCCAGTACCAAGGGAAAGGGAAGAAAATGAATCTAAAGAGCTAGGAAGGCAGAAAGATAAGTAGTGAAACAGAAATTGGCGTACAAAATTGTGAAAATCCTTCACTAAATCACGGCATATCTGGCAGGACCGTATAGACCGCAGGACGCTAACTAACGCTCTGGCCGCTTTATGCGCGAAAAAAATTTCCAAAAAGCAGGGGAACTCATACTTCAACGTGTTAATAGGATGTATTTTACCATTTGTTGTCATTTGTGTACTGACGATGCCACCCGCACAGGTGACGAAGCGTCTACGTTTTTGTTATATTTTATTGTTGAGTAAAGCCAGCGATAACACGTTAAAGCTTTCAGCGCATACGTCCGCTCTGACCGCAGTCCTAGTATACTTTGTTCTGACAGTGGCCGGCTATCCAGTGTCACCAACGCGGTAGACGGCACCTGTCTCTCCGTACTATAACGTGCCAGATGCACAGAAGACAAGCTATTGTTTCCGTAAGCCGAAGTGCAATAGGCTGGGCTGAATTCAATGAAACACTTGGCATACGTGTTTCCTTGATGTGGCTGGAGATTTAGCGACCGAAAGGTGGCCAGGCTATAGTCCACGTCTCTGTAGTAATAGTATAGTCGGTGACAATCTAACAACTACAATGTAACTCCCCCCCAGCAACGTAGCGCACCTGCTATTCACCTCTGAAAGAGAGCGGAACCAGCGGGAGTCTGCTCACAGCTTAATGACTTTGGTCGGCTAATGTAAATGCTAAGCTAATTAGAAAATAAGTGCTAGTTGGTTCAAGCTAAAGTATTGCCTTTGGCTGGACAGTGGCTTTCCCTGTAAAATATGCCTAGATGTTTAGGATTCATCCTGAAACCAGTGACACAACGACCGATCTGCACGGAGAAAATAGTTGTTTCAAGCACGCGAAACCACTTGACGTCAGATAAATAAGTGAATCTAATTGGCTGGCCCAGATACACAAATTGTGTTTTAGTTTGACAGTGTACATATAACCTTGTAATTCTCAGGTTTCACCGACTATAGTAGTAGTAGCCCACTTCTAGCAATGTGGAGATGAGCATGCTGAAGCCGCTGTGAGCACTTTTATGCATGCTGAAGAGGCTGTGAGCATGCATAAAAGTGTATTTCCGAGCGGGAATCAAACCCGCGAATACACGAAAAATTGCCGTGCAACTGGCCGCTCGAAGCACTTTGAGTGCATTCATGGGTTTCTTTGCGTAAAACACTTTTATGCAGTGTATTGAGCAACAGAAAGCTGTATCGGGAGTTTTCATGTCACTCAACAATTTTCTCATTGGCACTTTGCATTTAATTATAATATTTGAGAAGTTTATTAATAATTGAAGACTAATTATGCAATTAGACGGAATGCAAAAAAAATAATCTGAGTATCTCCAGGCGACGGCAAACAACACGAAGTTGGTTCTGTCCTGCTACGTGGCCCTTGCATATTTTTAAATCTTAGTGCACGATAGTTGGGACGCCCTGTATATGGTATACCATACCCGCACTTCATCTTCGCTCACAAAATAAGAGCTTATTAATATTGATAATTGATATCTTTTATTCCCTTATGGACGAAAAGGAGGGATCAGACTTTTCCGTTCAGTTAATTTGTATTATTCAACTGTCGACCCTTATGTAGACGCAAAAAGAAAAAAAAAAGACATAATTTGAACGTAATTCTGATTTATGTCTCCATTTAGCGGATTTTCAGCGGATTTTGGGTGCTCTTATTGCGGGTTTTAGAGTTTTCTGGGGTCTCGACTAGTGTTTCGCTTTCTTTATTTCTAGTTGGCAACACTGTACGTGCGACCAAAACCTTCTGCCTGTCTATTTATTTTTTTCTTACTTGGTGTTTTTTGCTCATTCCTTTACTTCGCAGAGCGGCCTGATCAACGCGGCCATGTTCGGGGCCCAAAGTGTGGGCATGCTAGCAGGCGGGCTGCTAAGCGACCGCCTGCGGAGAAAAGGCCACCTCTCCACCACGCTTATTAGGAAACTCTTCCAGACTGCTGGTGAAGACCGCTTACCACTCGTTCTTTGCAGAGCATGTATACTGTGAGGTTGTCTTGACGATAAGCAATTACACACTAGAGCAAAATTTGTGTTAGAAATATAGCTATTTCTTCGATGAACTTGTGCCTAGAAAGACCAGTAAACCTCAAATCGTACCCTTAGCGGCCAGCACAGCCCACGAATCTGATCTCGTGGGTCAAGTCTGCGTGTCCGCTATATATACATGCATCACAGTACATTCCATAGTGACCACTGGTTCTCGCGTACATTCGAGAATGCGCAACATTGTTCCCTTCGAGCGCGCAAACTGATTTGATGAGTCTCTTTTGCCGTAGAACCGGCGGCAACATTCAAGAACTTTCGGATGCAGCATAGGCGCGTCTTCGGCCGTGTGATAAATTGATAGCAGCGATAATCCGCTAAAAAAAACTGTCCCCAGTAAAAAAAAAAAAAAAAAAAAACAATGCACGCGCAACAATACCACGTTGTGAAATGCGGAGCCGTTCCTTTCAATCCACTGATGGTGTTTCTGAAACTAACGTCATTATGACCCCTCAGGCCGTCCGCGCTCTTTCGCAACTGCACGCAGCGATATGCTTCGACTCTGCGCTGAGCACGTCTTCAATTAGGCCTAACGAGATTCCAGCGCATGATAGTTTGTCGAGCAACACAAAGAAAGACAACAGACATGTTTAGCGTACGGGATGCAAGTATTTCGCTTTCAGTGACCCAGAGTCTGTTTGAATATTGCTGGGATCCAAGCGACTTGCGCACGCTAGCGCAGGCACGCCTTTTTGCGCCACCTAATCAAAAACTTTCTCATTTTGCTGCTGCTCACAAAATAGGTGTTCGGCTTAAAGGCCCGATCAACTTTAGTATTTAGTTATATGACACTAAACATACCTAAGTCATAATCTTGAAATTCAACAGCCCAGATTCTGTCGCCTGCCAATATTTAAGTTTTGCAGAGTATCGCGTTACAGCAAATTAACATGAAGAACCATGCGTTATTATTATTTATTTATTTATTTATTTATTTATTTATTTATTTATTTTATTTATTTATTTATTTATTTATTTATTTATTTATTTATTTACGTTTTAAATACCTCAACGACCCCAGTTAAGGGGTTTTACATGAGGGGTGGGTGCAATTATTTGTACAAGATCTTTTCAATGACTTCTTTGTATTGGGCAGTGATGGAGTGGTGCACAGCGTCACTGGGAAGACCATTGCAATACGTTAAAGTCCGCACGAAGGATAATGACTGGTGGGCAGAAGTATGTGGTGAAGGAGGGTATATACTGGTTTTAAATTGCTGAGGCGACATGAACAATGATAGGCTGGTTTTATGGCAGGGGCTCGAAGTGCTTGGTGATAAAAGTTATGAAAAAGGCAAAGACGAGCTACACTGCAGCGCCATCAAACACGCGAAGGTTAGCACGTGATTTCATGGCGGTAACACCTAAATGACACGGATGGTCAGAGAAGATGTATCACGCGGTGCGTTCTTAACTGATTCTAAGGTTTTTAAAATGTTATCTTGGAGAAGGTCTCAGACTGCGTAGGCGCATTCCAGTTTGGGCAGTGTTACAGCTCACTGAGGAAGTGGCTAAATGAAGGTTACGCTGTAGAAAACGAAGTGCATGGTTACCTTCGTTAGTTACGCATGTTGTGTGAAGGAACCACATAAGAGTTACCTAAATACTTGTAAGAGAATGCATTGTAGATCTGACGGTCAAAAATGATATATTGCAATGCATTGTAATAATGACGCCTGTGTAAGGAGACTAGCGACGTTTTCTTAGCATTTAATGACAGGAGCCATGAGTTGCACCCGTCTTCCACTGACCGAAATTCGCACTCAAGGGCATTAAAGTCGGCGAGGTTATTAATTCAGCGATAAATTGCACAATCATGTCCAAATAGCCGGATTTCAAAGGAAAGGTTAGGTGATAGATCGTTATTGTATGTTAAAATAAAAGAGGGCCAAGAACTGTGCCCTGGGAAAGAATGGGTGGGTGGCAGAAGAGCTTGAAACTTAGAACTATTTGTGGATATTTACTGGCATTATCATGTTATAGTGACGAACATAATGCAATGAATGAATCTTGTTAGCTTCATACCAGACACTTCCTAAGAGTTGACGCTTTGGTAATTTCGCCCCTGAATCAGCTTGGATCTGACAACACTGCCCATAAAACGAAATGTAACGTTGTATTTATTACTAGTGAGCTTTCTGCCTCTTAGCTTCACGACACAGTTTACGAATTATGGGCTGTTTTACGCTCTTTTTCTTCTAAGATTATCTACAATGAATGAAGGGTTGTTTAGGTCAGCTTCGGAGAGCCATGGTGCCAAAGATACCTTTATCATTTTTTTCTCAAGGTGTTCTCATATTCACTCTTATTATCATTTGATGTTGCCATGATGTTAAGCTTTTAACTTTTTACGAAAGCAATCCTTCTGCCATAAAATATCGACATAACGTGTTTTGCTCGACACGATGCTTGCTTCAGCCTTGACTGGTTCGGGTCTTCTACTGGCGCTGGTGCCGTGGGCCGGGTGCAACCACACGCCGGTCGCCTGCCTCCTGGTGCTTGCCATGGGAGTCTACGGTTTGGCCGCTGGTGGAGCCACGCCCGCACTCGTAGACATGGCGCCCGCACACGCCGGTAGGTGTCGTTCTCATTGATCTGCAACTAGGGTGTCTCTCAGGGTAGCAATAACCGCGTTGTTTCCTGCAGCGCCTGCCATGTCTGTGTTCATTCCCCGGCAGCACACGGCTGATTCAGAGGTGTAAGAAGATCTTCAGAAAAAAAAGATGTTGTGCAGAAATCAATGCCCGTAAAATTAGCGTTAAGCGTTAGCAGTACAGGTGGTCAACTGGCGGCCATTTTACAATTCTATAAAATAATAAAATACCAATTCTAACAATTCTTTGATCGCATATACCAATGTGAAATCTGCGTCATCACAGGCATCCCCCCCCCCCTTTCTTTCGATTTTTTTTCTTGTAGCAGCATTTGAGCGCAGTGCGACGTAGTGTAACATGCACTCATGCTCCCCACAATGTATATCACGAATAGTGAGATTAAAACATAAAGTGTTTTCGTACTAAGTGAATATTTTTGTTACCGTTTTGTTTGCCGGGATTTGAGGACCGATTGTTGCACATTTAGTTTTTGTACTCTAAAGTACTATGGGTTGGATTCCTTCTTGAGAGAACATTTCGCCTCGATGAGACGTCAAATATGTCTCATAAGTTAATATTTTACAGCGTAAGCTGTTATGGGCTCATTCCAATAGCCGTTTCTGGTCGCGATGATGCCGCCGCCGCCCCGTAACTGCTACCGCCGGAAATAGAAAAAAATGTACCCGCTCTCCGCCCCGCGTGGGAGTCGGATACTTTACCACTGAGCCACGCAAGCGCTTGCTATCAGGCAGAAGAAAATTCCCTTTATTCGCGCCCTATAGGCCGGCGCGCAGGCGCAGACGACCCGAGCCTCCACCAGTATGGTGGCGCCATCTAGTTAACGTGCCTGCAACCGCCGCGTGCGACGAGATGCGATTCAGACGCGATGCGATTCAGACGAGGCGCGCAATCAACACTATCCCGATGTTACATGTGCGCCACGTATTCTAGTTACCGCTTCGGTACACGTTATCTCGTCTAGCTCCTCGCAAGGTACGAACCGCTGCTGAAGTAGCGAATCGTAGAGCTACGTGCGCGGCTACACCCAGGCATCATCGGGCTCAGCAGACTGCTGTGCAGAGAGCATCAGAAGCCGCAGGTCGCCGTCGACGCCGACGTCGGGCGGACAGTTCAGATCGTTCTCGTCAAAATCGAGGCGAAGACACTTCGCCGCGAAGACCTTGTTGTGCGTGGTGCCGAAATTGGAGCTACTCTTGCGCCGCTCAACCAGCTTACGCTGTGACTGTGCTGCGTGTGCAGCGCAGGCCTGTGACTTTTTTACCCCTCTTCTTAGTGTAATGAAGGTGGTACTGCTTATGAAATGCTTCTTGAAGAAATTTCTGAAACACGTGACACAAGCAGCAACAGTAATTTGGTGGTACACGCGCCACCGCGCACCATTACATTTGAAGTTAGGTGCTCGATGCGATAGCTCAGTCTCAAAAAACACACTGAAGACACAGTTATATGCAACTCACAAGTGTTCATTGGAGACTAGCCCCCGAGCATGTCTTATGTCGAGCAGATCTCGACATAATTTGCCACATACGGCATATGTAGCCTGACTGGCGTAACCACAGATAACAAGCTTATTTATTTTATTTATTTATTTAAAAATACCTTACAGGCCCCTAGAGGCATTGTGTCTCTTTTTATTGCTAGCAAACTTTCGCAACTGAATGGACCAGCAGCAGAGTGAAGCCATGCACTGGTCACACTTGTCACACTGGTCAATCCTCTTCAGGACCCCCTATAAAAGAAATCCTCCTGTGTGAAACAGCATAACTCAGCTTCAATAAAAACAACCCACGAGTCATCTAGCAGTCTGACGTAGTCTGTGCGCACATTTGTGTGGCTTTCGATAGGATATTAACAAGGCTTGAGGTCGTTGATGCGTGCAAGAATTGACTGCACACCCCAGCCTCAGAGCACAGTTCGTTGGATAGGCATTGGTCATGGGCTTCCTCAGACAGACCACAAAAAACAGGTTTTCCAGGCAATCTTCATGCATTAGCACCTGTGAGGAAAACCTATAACTTTCGCAGTTCAACAGAATACCTCGCAAGCAAAGAACAATTGTGGCAATCAGCATGCCAGACTGCCATAGTTTTCATTCGGATGTGCTTGCCGTGTTCATTTCTGAATAAGTTCTAGAGTGAGGCGTGGTCTGTCCACAGCCGCCTGTTTTCCCATGTATTAGAAACTAAGTGCTACTGAAGGGATCCATAAGTACCACTTTTAAGAAATTACTAAGAAAGAACCATGTTCAGGTTTCTGCTTCCGGCTCTAATAATTGCGCCTTTCATAGGTTAACTCACGTCCCTCTTGATTTGCACCATACACCAAAGCCTTCTTTCCGGCTTTTTTTTGGAAACGGTAACATATTTCAGCCACTCGTAGAGTGGTTCATGAACTGGGGCAACCAGCATCAAGGTATCTTTCTCGTAGGCCAGAGACCGACTGACTGTGAGAACTTTCTGCTGGCCCCGCGTACCAGCCTGACCGCTGTAAGAAATTGGCACTTTAATGGTGGCTATAAAGAACGCTGGCGGACGCGATAACAACCGCTTCTAAGAATGTCACGACCTTGCCCACGAGCGGCGGGCGTGGAGGACATCGTCTGGAACCCTGTCTGCAACACCCGCACTACACATATTTTGCGACGTGAAACCTACACTTTTGCGACCTGAAACGCTGCCGTCGTTAATAACTTCAGTATCAAATTCTTTGCAGCTTCGAATAAATCAGTGCCATAAGCACTAATGTTGAAGAACTTGTTTTCGGTTGCTTCGCTTCTTTCACTCCTCCTGCACAGGCTTTGTCTTGACACTGGCGTCTGCGGAGAGCTGTGAGCTGCTCTTACTCAGTGGTCTCGTACCATCTCTTTAATTACATGACCCTTTAATTACATCTTTAGAACCTACCTAAAGTATGGCACAAATATATCAGTTAAGGTTTTTTTTTTTTCACGTCCATGCACATTCTGGCTCCCCCCCCTTTATATATCCGTATTATGTACGCATTCGCGTGCGCTCATGACAGTCACTCTAAGTTGGCGAAGGGATCGTGACGTCACGTTACCTGTTCTACTTACATAAGAACCCTGTTTCCCTTGTACTTTAGAGCTTATGTTAAGGAATTAGTTTCTTCGCTGTTAACCTCACTAGACCACGTATCGGTGTGCTGTTTTGTCATTCACGCAAATCTTACCTTTAACGATGCCTTGTCGCCTATGGCGATACAACTGCTCATATTGTGTCCCAGGTGGCGTCACGTTGCAGGTATCTTGTACGGCATCGCGGGCACCGTATCCAACGCATCCGGGTTCCTGGCTCCCATGGTCGTTGGCATGGTCACTTCACCGATGGTAATCACATCCTCCTGTTTGTTTGACAGCGACAGTTGTTAAGCTTTAGCTCGGGATCAACTACGCTTTGCCTATTCAAAAACACGTGAATTAATGCACAAATGTTCTGACTGAACAACTGCCGAGCAAGTTTGAGTGGATTATTTGTTTATTTAAGTCAGAACTCTTAATTCTACCGAGTATGGGAACCAGATTCTTGATTTTGGACCACGACTATTCAACAAAAATTATTGATAAATATAAAACAAATTCCACCGCCAAGTTGACAACTCCCTGTCTGCACCAATAACAGGTACGACAATTATGTTGACGGATATTTTTAGTTGTCTGAATGGGACGAATAGTTAAGTCGTTTAGGTAGGTCTAGCATAAGTCCTATTACAAAATTACGCTATTGTAGTGGCGAATCGCTTATAAATCCCAATAGATGCAGCTTTCAGTATTGCTATGTGTTCTTTGATCGCTGTGTACACAAACATGCAAACTTCACGCTACAGCTTTCTATATTTTGCGACTTTAGTAAAATTTACCGAAGACGTTCACTGTCTAAGTGAGGAATCTACTTCTGACATTCGGTAAATGTTCACTTTTTAGAACTGTTTAACAAGCCTCGCCATGTTCACTACACTGGATGCCGAGGGGGACAATTTCTCCGTTCTCATGCATACGTGCTACCGCGATAATTAAAACTCTTAAAATGACGTCAAAACACTTCTTACCAAAGATGTAGACTGCATTGAAGAGGCATCACTGCACAAACAACATCCACAAAGATGTATTTAAACGCGTTAAATACGATGAAATTTATCAGTAATCACAGATTACTCTTGAATTACCGCGCGACGTCGCGTTCCTTCCGTAGCGTGTAAGCTTCACGTTACGAAGTGGTTATTCGTCGATACTATATTGCTTCAGGCACTGTACGTCAACCTAGTGGACACTAGTAATTGTTTGGTTGTTATCAAATAGCGCCTCTACTCGGCTTATAGCTGATTTACTCAGATATACTATATGATCCCTAATGGAGCAGTTATGTTAAACCACCGCTAGAACTTGCTGAGCTCAAAGGAACACCGTAATCACGAAGCAAGATAGCTGTAATACACAGCTCAGCGAGGGGAGGGAGTAATCAACTTATACTAGAAGACGTTAGAGTTGGGGACGCCGCGTTTGATTGTTAATTGACGCTCAAATATGCTGCTTCAACCGAAGAACATTATTTGCATTGCCTCAGTGAGCTACTACCTCAAGTAATCGATAACTGCATGATGTTCGATCGCGCCAAATGTATGCAAACAAAGAGCGCGTCTATAATTCTTGAGCGTTATTCATCTAAAGGGGTACCAATCGGGGGCCGAACCTGTGGTGCCCTACTAGTGTGATACAGTAAAGTTTCGAAATTCTCGCGAATAATCATCTCATTATATTTTGCTGTACCGCATTGCGTTCTGCCCGTTTTTTGGATTAAAGCCCTTCTACAAAAGAAAAATAACCGATTGATTGATTATTGATTGATTGCCTGACTGATTGATTGACTACTGATTGATTGATTGATTGATTGATTGATTGATCCATTCATTCATTCGTTCATTGAATAACTTACTGATCGAAAACTAAAGTTCTGAAACTAAACTCGCCATAAATCGTTCTGGTAATTTTTTCGGTTTTCATCAAGGATACCGTGCCGTACTAATATACTGTCAGAAGTGTAGCAAAACATTCCCGTCGGAGTATGTACGGTCGCCGTGCGCCCGAGTATACAACGTAGTGTTTTGCCTCTTCGCAGCCAACTCTCGAAAACTGGGGCATGGTGTTCTACCTGACGTGCGGCATCTTCCTGCTGGGTGCGTTGGCCTTTCTGGTCTTCGGCTCGGCAGAACTCCAACCCTGGGCGCAGCCTTCGCCACCTCTGGAGGCCGTCGCGACGCACGCCGAGCACCAGCACGCCGACGGCGCACACCGCTTCGACCTCACCACCAGCTTCGCCGAGAGCTTCCACATGTTCTGAGAAAAATGTCATTGGCGCTGACGCGTACTTGCTAGTTGCATCAGACGAAGCACCTCACTATAGACGACGGCGTTGCCCTCTGTTCACAACAGAAAGCTATTCCGTTGTGACTTCTGACCACCTAAGAAGTGGATAGGCACAGGCACCAAGAGAACTACGTCACAACATTTCCAACATCTCTTCACTTTCTCAGTGTCGGCAGAGTCACGCGGTTTCATTGTCGTCGAAGGTACACCACCCGTGCAGACCAGCTTCTTTTTGGTTTTTTTTTTTTAAGTGGCCCTTCAGCCGGAATATTGTGAGAACGGTGAAGTGACGGCAACGTTACAGACACAATTTTCTTTTAACTATTTTCGATATTTTTAGTTCTGCGTAATATTAGCCATCGTGTGATCGTTGATTAAGCATGTGATGAAAACGTTTTGCTGCTGCTATCAACTGTTACGTGAAGAAGATGATAAACCAACTACTGTTAATACCTTTTACGGACGCATTCTGTTTAGGCGCCCTGGACCGTTACCGTAAGCCACCACAATCGCCTGACATCTGGATCCCTGAGGTAATGGTGCGAATTCTACGACTCGCACGCAGGTATAATGGAGAAATTCTAATGGCCAATTCAATCTACCGCGTGCTGTGTGCCGTGCTCTGTACCCGACGGACTCAAAGAGGGCTCGAAATCCGCGTTGCATTAGGAGCGGTCATACGAGAGGGCATGAAACATGTCCTGGAGGAGGTACTGTCGTGTTATTCTTGGTGCCTTGCAGATGTCTTCCAGGCTGGTGCCGACGCGAAAAGCATCGGTCAATGAGCGTCTGCAGCAAAACGATAAACCATGGACGACAAGCACCGGGATAGTTTCGCGCGCGCCTGGGACGAAGCGCACGCAGAAATTTTTCTTTGACGTCCATCACATGCTCGATGGTGACCGTATCGCTGCATTGATTTCAACTGCTCATTTCTTCCACCGACTTGTCATTTAGTCTTACTTTAACAACACTATGAGAACCCCTCGCGCACAAATTCGACGTTTGTGCACCAAGATCTCTCCTCCACCACAGTTGCGTTGGAATGCCGAGAAGGACTGGAGCTTTCCTCCGCATTTTAGCACGACAACGGAGATCAGCCCGCAGTTGTCAAATCTGCTCGTCACCTCGCCCCCCCCCCCCCCCAATGGGTTTGTCACCTCTCGAATGTCGGAACAAATCGCCTCATCCAATCACTCATTATCATCATACCGAGCATACCACACTCGCCTTGGTGGTTAACTGACAGCGATGTTCTGACTTTATTTATGCTGACATTGGAATCTCGTCACTGAGCTTGTTCCTTGTGTTTGTGGTGTCGGAGCCCGCTGTGCGGGTCGTCGCACTCGAGCAGGGAGGGTGAATGACACTAAAGTGTCGCATTAAAACAAGTCTGGCTATTTTGCAACAAGTATTTTTGATCTGTCTTGCCCACTAAGAGCGAATAACTTAGCTGAAGCTTTTTGTGCCGAGGTTTATTCCTTCACTGACACTTTCGCACGCGTTCATCCCATCTCATACTCTGAAGTGTCACTTGTTGGCATCTGTATTGTGCAAGCCTTTGCGTATTTTTCCTGTACGTAGCTGTTATTCCAACTGACCTTACTTCTCCACGCTGCAGGAGCTTACGTATTCTATATTTCTTGCTCGTTTGTTTGTGGCGCATTTTAGCCGAACACCACCACTTTTCGTATGCGCAATAAAAGTTTCAAATTCCAGTGCCCGTATTCTTTCTTAGAATGAGTAACATGGTTTCTAAACAAGTAAGGTATGAAACGTAGTGACACACAGATTTCGGATGTTGCCAAATTTAGCCATTCGCAGCAAGCACACTTCCTATAGAAAGGTGACCGGAGCAACACGGAGTACTAGCGAAAAACCGGAAGTGGCAATCGCAACATGGTCCTCTATTTCTGACTCGTTCAAACAGTGCATCCGGAAGTGCGAAAAACGCCCGCGCGCGCGCGCGCGCGCGCGTGTGTGTGTGTGTGTGTGTGTGTGTGTGTGTGTGTGTGTGTGTGTGTGTGTGTGTGTGTGTGTGTGTGTGTGTGTGTGTGTGTGTGTGTGTGTGTGTGTGTGTGGTGTGTGTGTGTGTGTGTGTGTGTGTGTGTGTGTGTGTGTGTGTGTGTGTGTGTGTGTGTGTGTGTGTGTGTGTGTGTGTGTGTGTGTGTGTGTGTGTTTCTAACCCTCCGTCTTATTCCCAGCATGTAAGCGAATATACTCTGGCTAACCACTCTACTTCTCAGGAAAGAGAGAGAAAATTAACTTTATTAAATGTCCTGAAGGGGCCTGGGCACCCCTTACGGGGGCCGGCCCGGTGGCTCCGCCCATGTGGGGACTGGGAGTCGGAGCTCGCCAGCCACCTGTTGGGCCTTCTGGACGGCCTGGTGTTGAAGGGCCCTGTCGGGGCTCCTGAGGTGGTTGATCCAGTCGTCCTCGGTGGCAGGAGACCCGAAGCAAGCGTTTAGCGCGGGACACTGCCACAGCATGTGATCTAAGTCGCACTTTGGATTTTTGCATTTAGGGCATTCTGGCCTTATATCTGGGAGGTATTTGCTGCATATATAGGGGTTGGGGTAACTGTGCGTTTGCAGCAATCTAAGCGTTAATTGTTGTGCTTTATTTAGTGTTGGGTTAGGTGAGGGGAATTCCTTTCTCGATAACTTATAGGCCGAGCAAATCTCGTGATAGGAGAGGAGTGGCTCCGGGTGCGTGTTGGGAAAGAGCTGTCTCTCTCTGTGTTTGCAGCGATGAGCTGCTATATGGCCGTAGGCGCAGTTTGTTTCTCTCCCCGCATTCTAAATGACAGCGCCGACATTGCGGAACTGAAGCATGCGGGCGCGCTTTCGATGCAGAAAGCTCGCGTGTGCATCTTTTAAATAATGCCAAAAAGCCATGTGCGTAAACTAAGCAAGACTGAGTTCCTGCCGCTGTCGTGACGGATAGAAGTGCGTGCGAGTGCAGGACGCGCATTGAAATAGGCATGGGTCGCACTCGCGTGGCTGCGTGTCAGCATTGGAGTTTGCTGTTGTGTCCTCACATGCACATAGCGCGTTCGCCATTTCCAGCGTGGCCGGGCGAACGCAAGCTGACTTTCCCCCGCAAAGCGATCTTGGCATGTCTCCGCACTTGCATCACGAACACGTCGTTCACTATACTACACAGCGAAAACGGAGACAAGGAGCGGCGACAGCCTTGACAGCAGAAGCTGCAAGTTCTTTGTCGAGCCTAAGGTCATTCGGACCTTACTCGACGAATGGACGCGCTCAGGGCGCATATTCGGCACGTTGCCCGACTACCTTCCCACCATCTTGCATCTTTACCTACAGAAAGGCCACACACAACTTTCAGTCGTATAATTGCTGCCAATCGTACCTCGTTGCCATCGAACTACATGCCTGCAGCAAGACCATCCTCACCGTCATGGTGCCTGCACAAACCTGACATACGCCTCACCATCCCAGGAATCGCGAAGAAAGCCCACATGCCATCATTTGCCCTGAAACAGGCCACATTAGGACTTTTACATGAGGTTCACATTGGCCGCGTACATGTTTATGTCGATGGCTCAGTCACACCTACAAGTTCAGCTGCCGCAGTGGTGATTCCAGCAAGATCCGTCAAGATACAGCTTTTCAGCGTGACACCACCACCACCACCACCACCTGCTGTCGCCGCCGTCGCTTGCGAGCTTATAAAGCTTCGCTTAAAAAAATAACGGTAGCAAACCAAGAAGAACGCCACGATATGATGTCTTACGTAGCGGTGTAGCCATCCGCATGGTCACCTAGACGTCACATGTCTCATCAACGACATCTGCTGAACTGGTAGCCCTCCGTGCGGCTCTTCATTTCATTCTGGAGGAACCACCCCATTCATGGTCAATCTTCTGTGACTCCAAGGCAGCCCTCCAGAGTTTACTCTCAGTACTGCGCCATGGATCACATGAGCAGCTCGTCGGAGAGATCAGACAAGTACACCATCGCATAGTGGATGGAGGGCACGATATAATATATCAGTGGTTGCCTAGTCACTGTGGCATACATGGCAATGATCGAGCGGACGCAACGGCCCAATCTGCCCATGATGGTGTCAACTGCGTTGTCATTCCTCTTTCGAGAGCCGACCCAGCGAAAAAGCTTTCCGCGCTTGCGCATGAGCTAACATTGATGCAGTGGAATTCATCTGATTTCACAAGTGCACGCCTTCATGCCCTGGACCCTAATTTACAGCTCCGTATTCCAGCGTATTCCAACAACCTTCCACGACGGGACTGCACACTTCTAGTCCGTATATGGCTTGGAGTAGCATTTTCAAATGCGTACTCCTTTCTTATAGGAATGGCCAATAGCCCACTTTGTGAATTCTGCGGTTGCAACGAAACAATCGCACACCTTCTTTGTGAGTGCCCTCGTTTCAACCCGCAGAGAGCAGCACTCTCAGCGACGATTGATCAGCTGGACAAACGCCCAATAACAGAAAAGAACATCCTTGGTAGCTGGCCTACACAAACAACGGCGCGAGCCGCCCTGAAGGCACTGCTGCGTTATTTAAAGGACACCGGACTTAGTGACAAATTGTGACTCTACACTGTGTTACGTAGGATGGAACGTTGACACTATGCAACACGCGAACGCCTTCGCAGAGTGCGGGACAGTGCCCACAGAAACGGTTGTTTTGTGTGTGTGTGTGATTTTCTTTTCTTTTTTTTTTTACTTTTACTTATTTCTCTCTCTCTCTCTCTCCTTTCGCATCCCTTTACCCCTCCCCCGGTAAAGCGTAGCCAACCGGAGATAACCTCTGGTTAACCTCCCTGTCGTTCCTTTACCTTTCTCTCTCTCTCTCTCTCTAAGGTCAGTCGGGATTGCATCAAAGCAAAATACACAAAAAATTCAGAGCCCTTCCTCTGTCGAGAAAATGGGGGTAAGCGAAGCTTGTGGCAATAAGACACTGTCGCAGGCGTTCCGCTTCGTTTGCCCTAAACTCACGGTCGGCGGCTCTTCGCTGACGTTTGGCCTCAACATCGCGCTTCCGCAACTCGGGGTCCGCGGCTCTTTGCTGACGTTTCGCCTGGGCTTCGGAAGCCCTCACGCTACAATCGGACGACAAGCTTCGCTTACCCCCATTTTCTCGACAGGGAAAGGGCTGGTGATTTTGTCTCTTTGGGTCCCACGTGTGACAAGGGTAGTTCAAGGGCGCGTTACAGGTCCCCGAGCCCACAGGGGTATGTGCCATTCAGCTTGGACCCTTTCTGCACTAACACCAGGATTGGCCCACTTTTCAGCGTGACACCACCACCACCACCACCGCTGTCGCCGCCGTCGCTTGCGAGCTTATAAAGCTCCGCTTAAAAAAATAACGGTAGCAAACCAAGAAGAACGCCACGATATGATGTCTTACGTAGCGGTGTAGCCATCCGCATGGTCACCTAGAACGACTGAGGTCGCCGGCGGCGGCCGCGGCGCGCGCCCTGCCTGAGAGCTTCAACGGGGACTTTCTAGGGCCGCCACCGTCGACTTGCTTTCGTAAGCAAAAAGTAAAGAAAAAAACAAACGCTTTAGGAGAGGAGACGGCGGAGGAAAGAGTAGATGGCGGTACTTTTACTATATAGGGACTTTATGACCAGAATCTCATTCTTGGCTTGAGAAACGTGACTGCTGTCACCTACACAAAATAAAATAAGCGACACAGCTGATTACGACGGTGCTGTAGGTTATGAGTGCGAAAATGGATAACTCTAGTTACTTATTACAGCTTGCACTCACATTAACAGAGAAAAATTGAAGAAGACACGACAATAAAGAAAGAAAATTGATAGCCGGAACACTGGATATCAACTGAGTTTATGATGCAGCGCCTGTGCGAATATGTTTAATGCACAATAAATTCAGTTGATATCAAGCGGTTATCCCGCATATTTCGCTACTTTGTGCGCGTGTCTTCAATATGGTGCCGCAATTGATGGGTGCAAACCTTTGAAAAAGTCCAGAGGTACGCGACTCTTTTTGTCGCAAAGATGAATTATTATTATCTAAATGAAAAGAAACGTACACACAGAGAAAGGGAAACAGGGAAGGAGCCGAATTTCAACTTCCACCGAGAGGAGCACAAAGCTTGCCTACTCTTTACGAAGGATTGGATAGAAAAGGAAGTTTGAAGAAAACGAGAAGGAAATTCTTATTGTTCCTTCGTGTGCTGTCTTTCGTTCAGTCGCAGTTTCGCCCGAAAGGCGAAGCATCGATTGCGACAGCAAATTAGCAAACAGCTACAGGAAGTAAGGATAGTAGTTTTATCGGCCGTATAAGCTTGTAAACATTCGCTTACTAACTCAATTAACAAGCATGGCGTCACGCGCGCACAAGCATACATGAACGCATCTCACTCGATGACTGCAGAAACTCGCTGTCAAAACGCGGGAGTGAGTAAGCGCGGCGGCAGCAGCTAGCTGATTGACCTACGTGCCGCCGCTCGCATCAACGTGAACTAAGCCGCGGAAACACAGCGTAGGGCAGACTCTGTCCTCGCCGAAGATGGCTTTCGAGATACAGCGGCCCGTGCGATCATGCGTGGCGTAGAACGCACCGTCCCCTCCCGACCCTCCATCTGCAGCGTTGCGCGCGACTGGAAGACGGCGCGCTTCCTTCCCGCTCCCTTCACTTGCGTGCGCGAGATTGAGCCGTGAGCACCGGCTCACCCTCCCCCGCTTTCACTCGCACATACAGCATAGGGTGCATGGCGACAATTTTATCGCCCTTGGACTTGATACGGAACCTCACGGCGGCTGCGGCGACGGCAGAAATGCGCCTGGAGTATCCATGTAATTGCTATCGCAATAAAGGTTTTCGAGATACTAAGATCCCCCTTTCATGCCCGTTTCTCCCCATGAACTTTGGAAAGCAATGTGAAGAATCGGGTTGGTTTAGGTCCTGTTGCAGTCATCATGGCGGCTCTTGGTGATGAGGTGTTTATTGGTTGTGGTGGCTTAGTTTTAGTGACGTGGGTTCTTAGTGCGCTTCGGTGCCTTAGTGCCCACTATAGGGTGAGCAGCAAGGGTGTCAAGGACAAAGCGCATGGTGCTTTCCTCTTCCTGGAAATATTGCACATCAACTGCGTCGGGTTCGTATTGCTATCGCTCAGTGGTGCCCAGCTAGAGTGCTCATTTATCGCAGGAGAAGAGGTTCTATAAAAAAATACTGCATCTTGTCACGCACTTGCCAGTTAGTCTGTACGAGAAAAGATTCGGGAAGAAAACGTGGCGGGCGCCGCCATACTTTCTTAATGTACACCGCAAATATTATCAGGACTGAAATAATAGCGAAATTCTTTCTCGCTAAGAATGAAAAATGTTTGACTTATAGATGTGCCCCCCTTAATCTTTATGATATATGCTTCTGCTATTTTTCTTGCAATCTGGCTTGCGTGTTTGAAAATAATAGAAGTTTAATTAAAGATGGGAACATAGCCTCATGATTTGCACTGCACAGGAAGACGTTGCGATGCAGCCCTTTGTAGAGTTAACTCATGCTCTCTAAGACTAACATTGACGCAGCACTTCGTTTGTGCAACATATTCATTACTACACAACAGAGGAATGGCATACACAACTCCTTTTGCACATGCGATGTCTTTGTTGACATAGTTCACTGTACATCTGCCCTTTGTTTGTGTATCTGTTAGTATTTTGTCTACTTTAGAGCAGATGGGTCCTACCTTATTTCTTGTACAATACTGTTTTCTGCTGTACGTTTGGTGCGTGGAGCAGAGGTAGAACACTCGGCCTTTAATCTGAAGGTTGTAAGTTCGAATCCTCCTCCAGTCCACTACATTTTCAGGCATAGAGTAGCGCCTGACACCGACAAAACAAAATATCGCCGAAAGCTAGTGGGGCTGTATTAGTCCAGGTGCAACCAAATTAGGAAGGCCCACTAAGCTTCAACAAAGACGCTCCCTCACCAGAACCGGAAGTGACCTCCCTGGTGCAGTATTCGGCCACTACCTCCCTTCATGACTCCTACAAAAAACCCATGGCTCTCAGTCCCCAGTGGCTGTGGTGCACCTGACCCAGGCAATGGTCAGACCTGCGACGCGGCAGAGGGTGCTAAGAATCACTGGGTCCGGACAGGCCGCCACTGGAAACTGAACCTGGCAACGTTCAACACGCGCGCCCTATCGAGTGAGGCTAGCTTAGCAGGCCTATTTGAAGAATTATCAGTTATTGCCTGAGATATTATAGGCCTTAATCAGGTTAGAAGAACTGGTGAGGCTTATACAGTACTGACTAACGGCCACGTCCTCTGATGCTGAGGTCTTCCAGAAAAAGAATTTGGAGTAGGATTTCTAGTCCATAATGACATAGCGGGACAAATTGATGAATTCTACAGCAATAATGAGAGGGTAGCAGTCGTCGTACTAAAGCTGAAAAGAAGATATAGAATGAAGGTAGTACAAGCCTACGCCCCAACCTCCAGTCCCGATGATGAAGAAAGAGAACAGTTTAATGAAGAAGTTGAATTAGCAATGAGAAAGGTGCAAACTCAGTATACTGTAATCATGGGAGACTTCAATGCAAAAGTGGGGGAATAGCAGGCTGGCGAGCAAGCAATTGGCAACTATGGCATTCATTCTAAGATCGCTAAGGAGAGATGGTAGAATTCGCGGAAAGGAATAGGCTCCGAATAATGAATACCTTCTTCAGGAAGCGCAGCAACAGGAAGTGGACCTGGAAAAGCCCTAATCGAGAAACAAGTAATGAAATAGATTTCATACTCTCGGCCGATCCCAGCATAGTGCAGGATGTAGATGTGTTAGGTAGGGTAAAGTGCAGTGACCATAGGTTAGTGAGGTCTGGGATTTCTCTCAATTTGAAGAGAGAAAGAATAAAATTAGTCAAGAAGAAACAGACCAATCTACACGCAGTAAGTGTAAAAGCATACCAATTCAGGCTGGTGCTCGCAAACAAATGTGCAGCTTTATAACAGGAAGATGAAGACAACATAGAGGAAATGAATGAAGCCGTAACTAGGCTGATCTCATAAGCAGCAATTGAAGTGGGAGGTAAGGTGCCAAGGCAACCAGTACGTAAGCTCTTCCAAGTCACAAAGGACCTAATAAAGAAACGGCAAAACATGAAAGTGTCAAACTCGAGAGATCACATAGAATTCACTGAACTGTCGAAACTGATCAACAAGAAGACAGTAGGTGATATCCGAAATTATAACGTGGAAAAGATTGCAGCTCGCATATGCTGACGCGTCAGCATATGGCGCATATGGTGCATATGCGTCAGATGATGATCGTGATGACGGTTTTTGTATAATGGCACAAACCCACAGTGGGAGATAGGCCACGAACTAGAAAGTAATATGAAAAAAACATATTATTATTATTATTATTATTATTATTATTATTATTATTATTATTATTATTATTATTATTATTATTATTATTATTATTATTATTATTATTATTATTATTATTATTTGGTTTGTACACATATAACACAAGGACACGAAGGAAATAGGGAGGGAGCAAGCTGAAAACTGCCACCGAGAGGGGCACAACGCCTGCCTACTCTTTCAGGAGCAGGGAATAGAAGAAATGAAAACATGAGGAAGAAAAAGAGGAAATGAAGAAATGACGGAGACACAGACAGAACAAAACAAAATACAAATAATGTCTATAAACGGGAGGCCAAGTCAGTGTCCTTCAGAAAAGTTAGCAGGGTTCGATGAGCCTGGTCACGTAATCAAATGAGTGAAATAAATCGGCAATAAATGAAATGAAATAGTGTGTAATAAGGTAGTCAGCCTTGCATAAACAGAAAGAGTAACACAAACGGCAAACATGGAAATGATGATCAGTACATGGATTTCTATAACTACATCCTTTTGGCTTCAAACAGCTTCGGGACCTTGCCATAATTTTCAACCATTTGTTCCGTTATAAGCGCAACAATTCACAGCGACTATGTAGAGTCGTATTGCCCTCTGTGTTTAGAAAAGTAGGATTACACCGAACTGAATCTAATGAAGGTAGATAAAGCTTAATAAACAAAGCCACAAGAACGTGTAAAGCCACAAACACGAAGACCATGAAAATACATGTAATAGGTATCATTTCCATGGTGCGTGAACAATCGCAGCGCCAAATTTACTAATTTCAGTAGGAAACTCTATGCCTCATTCCGGCCATTTTGCTCACGTTCTGTGGAAGAAGAACAAGAAGAAGATCATCGAGGTCCAACGGCACGCATTTTAGCTGCCCGGAGTCCAAGTGTGTGGCCCTCCTTCTGCACCGCAAGTTCAGCTTCTCCACTTTAAGAAGGTAAATCGAAAGCGGTGACTATTTTACAACGGATAACTTGGTTCACCTTAGATCTTAGGTCCTGGCGTTGTCCCGAGTTGGGCTTTAGCGCACTCGCTGATGCAGCTGAGCCTCGCGGTGAATATATAGTGTAAAGCAACACTCCCTTTATTTCGTGGTCTCCGTAACAGGCAATGCAGCAACAGTGTTGTGGGCGCCCTGTGCGCGCAGGCTCTCTACCTTTTATCGTGAGCGGCGGCGATTAATCGCGATTATTTTAGCACTTTTCGTCCGGTATCTTTGGACATTCTGCGCCCATAGCCGATCATCGTTTTCTTGGCGGTCATCGCGAGAAACCGCTATAGTGTCAACTAGATTTAAATTTTGTGGTTCAAAAGTGTAAAGTCTGGCATAGCACTAGTTAGCGTCACGTTCAACGGCAAAGAGTTCTTCATTGCTTCGGAACGCATGTGAGCTTGGCACTTTTGAAACAGGTTCTGTTGCATTTCCCTGAACCGTTCTGTATTGCAGGCAGCATAAAAAATACGACGTTGAACATGCAGGGAATTTCACCCTCTCCGTTTTTTTAACTGTCCGATACATATTTTCGAGAACATTTTTTTATTCCACAATGCGTTTCTTGCTTGGTGCTTGAAAAAAAAGCAAGTTGAAGCTGCACGTAGTCTCAAAAGGCTTAGATGCACGGCAGGTGACTCTTGCACCTTGTGGCTTTCGAAGCAATTTCTGGTGATAGAGGAATCACGGGACGGCGGCATTCAGAGGTCGAATATGCGAATCTTTTCGTTAGTGTTCTTTACCATTGGCTGGCCGCTTTCACTAATATGTCCTGCATTAGGACTAGCTGGAATTCGCGCTTCGATTACCTCTACCGAAAGCTTTTTGTGAATGTCAAGCATCGATAGACAGAGGCGCACAGATAGATAGATAGATAGATAGATAGATAGATAGATAGATAGATAGATAGATAGATAGATAGATAGATAGATAGATAGATAGATAGATAGATGGATAGATAGATAGATAGATAGATAGATAGATAGATAGATAGATAGATAGATAGATAGATAGATAGATAGATAGATAGATAGATAGATAGATAGATAGATAGATAGATAGATAGATAGATAGATAGATAGATAGATAGATAGATAGATAGATAGATAGATAGATAGATAGATAGATAGATAGATAGATAGATAGATAGATAGATAGATAGATAGATGTGGGGGGAACATTTCTAAACTAGATGATGTAATTTTGGGCGGCTTCACAACTGTTAAACGTGAGCATCTGGGCGTACAAGTAGATTCATCCAAGACGGAGGTGTGTAGGCAGTGTCCGTGCACGTTCCTGTTTTACGAGGGCTGGTCGTCGTCTGGTAAAAGTTTTCGGTAGATTGTAGTACTGTCTGCGCGATACCTGGCAATGTGTAGAATAAGTAGTGGTATGTCAAAAAGCTAGAAATGTCCATTCATTCAGCACCGAGCCCGTGTCAGGGCTAATGCTGACGCCAGATAGGTCATGTGCGGAAAAATGAACCACAACAACGCAGGTACTCAATTCGGCGCCACATGCTCGCGGTACTAAGAAGTGTAGTGGCCGACTGCCCTTTACGTTTCTTTGTCCCACAGATGAGACGCGTCAAGGCCGCGATTCGACGAGGCGGTAAGTCATGCCGGCTTTATTGCGCAGGGCTACTTTTTTTTTTAAGCCTTGTTTTGCGTTCTTGTAAAGCTTATATGCTTTGTGTTGAATGTGACGCAGAAAAAGGTCGAAACTATTGGGTCATGGAAATAGAAATAAAAATTACAAAAATTGTCGCACAACAACTTGTGAAAGGGGTGCGTAAATTTTCACTGTCAGTGCAACTGTCGTTGAAGTGCCCGATTTCACAGTTTTTGATGCTTTCCTTATTTTTCATTAAATGTAAATAGTGTCGCTGTTATGAAAAAATGCGCTGCGGAAATGCAATAAACATCAAAGCCAAGGCGTGATGTTATACATTTCATGTAACATAAAACTTCGCGCCGCAGCTAATTGTTTCTGTGAAGATTTTAAGCAATTTTTTTAATTGCCTAATTGCTAGTCCCCGAGCTTATCTGCTCGAAGGGGCGGGCATTATTTGCACGAAAAATCAGAATATATGATCTACTAATTAACAAAAACTTGAATAAGTTTTAAACTACTTAACTTACGGCACACATTGCAATTCAAAAATTGTAGCCTGTGAGACATCAAGGCATATGCACTTGAAAAGAATTCTGTGGATGACACCATTTTCGAGATATGTGACATCAAACTTGCGGAAATAATGCACTGTCCCTCCACTTATTTGTTTAACAAAACGCCATTTTATGTATTGCAGCACAAATCTAACTGGAGTGCCAAAGCATTTTCCCTGCAAAGTTTGGGAAATAATATCTTGAAACGGGTGGTATCCTGAAACTTCGTTCCCTGTGGATCCACCTTGCGAACTACCGGCTAAAATTTATAAATTGCAATATCTGCTGTGAGAAAATTAGACACAAAGTTAATTATAGATTTTTTTCATAATTTTCAGTTACGCATTTTCATATTTTATGAAAATATTGTCCCTTCTTTGAGGAATCCTGCTAAAGAATTCGAATTGTGCGGTATATCACAGGCGACTTTTTAGGATTGGTTGGAGTGTTTGCAGAAACACCCAGTATGTTGATGGATGCTATAAACTTCGGTCGCTGTAGACTTTAGAGCTCACATTACTTTCTGTCGCACATTACACTTGTAACAGATTTCAAATATTCAGTGTAATCCAATGGAGTTGTCTAAGTAGGCAGAAGCATACCCCCAAATTTCAGTTGGCCCACCCCAAATTTCAAGTTTGACCCCCCCCCCCCAAATATATGTTGACCCACCCACAAATTTAAGCAGGCCCATGCCCTAATTTCAAGTTAGCCCACACACAATTTTCAGTTGGCCTACCTTAGTTGGCCCACGCTGAAAATTCGGTTGGGCCACCCCTTCCCCATATTTTTTTATGGAGCCCTAGTCATATGGGTATGCATAAATCGGAACATTTGGGTGTTCTCCCCGATCTATTTTATTTATTCTTTTATTTCAATTGTTCCTCATCGCTTATAAAGCTACCAATCATCAACATTTACGCTATTATAACGATTAAATGTCTTAACTTCGAAAATTACGCATTTTTGTGCCGATACAAGGCATTACACTTTTCATGTGATGGACAGATATTACCGGGTTACACATTAAATATTGTTCTTCCTGGCCAACACGGATGAAATCCACTAGATTTTTATTATATTTGTTTCAAGTTTTTTTATAATACAATTAGACCTTTCATTTTTTCCTGTTGTATGATGAAGGTGGCAAGCTAGGATCTCTAGCCAGACAGATCCGGTGTCGTTGCCCCCAGCCGGCTGTCCCGTCGATCCGAACCAGAAAATGCGCCGCCGACGGCACCCTCATCGCAGCAACATTCGTGGCGCTGTTCATCCAGGTATTGTCCAGCACGAAAACAACTGTGACTGATAACCACGCGAGATTACCACACAGCTGCTGTCACCTTTTCGTGTCAGCTGCATACATGAACGTATGTATGATCGAAACGCACGCATGCTCGTGACTATAACTGGCGCGACTGTGTGCAACTGCTTGAAACCGTTTGGCAGGCGTGGCAAAGGCAGCACCAGAGTACCGATTACCGATTTCCTGTGCTGGAGTACTGTAAGCAGCCGTGGCACGATCTGGGGCCGATGCTTGAACGTATTCGTTTCCGTATATTGTCACAATAGCTTAAACTTGGTAAGAAACAACATAATCAATAGCATGGTCGTCCATGGGCGCCGTTAGGAGGGCTATATGGGTTGCTTGGTACCATCATACAATGTTTCCTGCAAAAATTACCAAAGAGTCCTGGTGGTTGTGCCACTGATCTCCACTAGAGGGAATTTTAGTGCAAGTCAGTGAGTTGTGTCGACGGGAGTCGCAAGTGTGGCCATTAGGGCAGCATGGCAAGGGTCGGCTACTACATCGACTTGCTCAAACGTCGTCCTCCTGGCTTCAAACGGATTTGTAACATTGTAAATCGATCATTTTCAACTAAATATAGCGTGTGAAACTCGGCAACTTGCTAAGACTACGCATGTGCGCAGAAACTTATGGCCTTCATGTTTTGGGATTCCTTCGTGATTTAGAAGGATCAAGCGTAATAAACAGAGCCACGAGAGCATCTGAGGCCACAAGCACGAACATTAGACGAATCCATGTACCGCGCATCGTTTCCACGATATAGCTGAGCGATCGCGGTGCCAGAATAACGTCGATTAGCTTTTGTAGAAAACTTTGTGGTGCCTGTTGGTGGCGCTACCACACACATTATTGGGCTCGACGAGAACAGCTGACCGCTATCATTGGCTGCGTGGTGCGCAGGACGCGAAGCACTTGTTCTGCATCCTGCTGATGACGTGCCTGTGGATACTGGACACGCTGCCATTGGCGGTGACAGCCTCGCTGCCGCTGGTGGTCCAGCCTCTGCTCGGCCTAGCTGACTGCGACCAGGTGGCCTTCTGGTTCATGAGTGTAAGTTCGCAATACTTTCGGTTTATCGCTGCGATTTGTGAGAACCTGTAAGCACAGTGGTGTTACCGTTCCCACGGTATTTTATGCTTGCCAGAAAACACTATTAGTTGTAGTGGAGAAGAGAGTCCGCAGCCATTGAGAGAGGATGACGAAGCCCAGCCGCCCGGAGAGCGCGAGACAGTGACCGACGCTCTTGGGCCAAGGCTGTTGTTACGTAGCCCCTGCTTGTAAATAAACCCCCTTACAGTTTGGTGGAAAGGTGCTGGGTATCTCCTAGTCTCCCAACCTGGAACTACGTAGCCGTACCCTGCCTCCAGCGCCAGCGATGGCTGAAGAAACCACCACCCAAGGTCCTTCTCAGACTCAACCCACCGTCTGTCCCGGCGTGCTGCCTCAGCGTCACCCGCCGATATTCAGCGGGACTGACGACCAAGACGTCGAGGACTGGTTGGCAACTTACCAGAGAGTGAGCGCAGTCAACAAATGGGACGATGCGACTAGGCTGACCAATGTCATAGTTTACTTGACTGGCGTCGCCAGTCTCTGGTTCCGCAATCACGAAGCGGAGATTCATAACTGGGCCTCGTTCAAGACCACTTTTTCGGAAATCTTCGGCCGCCCCGCAGTACGCAAGCTCCGCGCAGAACAGCGACTTCGTGAACGCGCTCAACAACCCAGTGAGAACTTCACCAGTTATATTAAAGACGTCGTAGACTTGTGTAAGCGTATCAACCCGTCGATACACGAGTCGGATAAGATCAAGCAAATCTTGAAAGGAATAGCCGATGACGCGTTTCAAATGTTATTGGCCAAAGACCCCCAAACCGTCGCAGATGTTGTCAGCTTGTGCCAGAGTTTCGACGAATTGCGCAAGCAACGCGCCCAAACTCGAGGCCCTCTGGAACACAACGACTCGATCGCGGCCTTGACTCTGGATGACCAGAATGCACTGTTGATTCAGATAAAGCAGTTCGTGCGTGAGGAGGTCGCCAGACAACTCTCTATTTTATCGAGCACGCCCGAGCCAGCACCGGCACAACATCTGGCCCCTGTCATACGCCAAGTTATCCAGGAAGAGGTCACTGACGCTTTGCCTTTCGCTCGTCCGCTACCTCCGGAGCCTGCGCCCTTGTCGTATGCGCAAGTCGTCGCTGCCGGGCCGCCTCGTCAACCGACCTATTCTTCCGCGTCGGCACCCGTTCGGCCCCCACCAGTTCCGTTCAGCCGACCAGTCCCCACAAATCCATGGCGCACTGCGGACAATCGCCCTATCTGTTAATCTTGCGGCTATGCAGGACATGTGGCACGCTTGTGTCGCGGTCGCCCTCCTGTTCCAATAGATGTCATGCGACCGTCTGCTTACGATCCTGGGCGCTTTGACGGCACAGCGCGGCTACAACAGTCCTCTTCGCCCGAGCGCATGCCCTCAGCTACCCGCCGATCTCCATCCCCCCGACGTCGCTCTCTGTCACCTATGCGCCGTCGACCCTGCCCTTCTGACGCGGAAAACTAAACGTCGCAGTTGCCGAGGCATGAACTGCGTCGTCGTCGAAAAATTCAAGTCCTCGAATTTCTCCAGCAAACCTCATTGACGTTATTGTGGATGGCTTTCGTACCCTTGCGCTTGTAGACACTGGTGCTACCGTTTCAGTGATTGATGTAAAACTTGCCGCTTTTTTCGGAAGGTTACGACGACGTCAACGGGATTATCCCTCCGTACCGCCACCGCACACCATATTCATCCGTTAGCCGCCTGCACAGCCCGCGTCATAATTCAAGATGTTGTTTATCCCATTGAGTTTCTTGTGCTACCAGCCTGTTCGCATGATGTCATCCTTGGTTGTGATTTTCTTTCTCGCCATTATGCTGTTATTGACTGTGCTCGTGCCGAGGTGGCGTTCTCTGCGTTGTGTTCCGCGTCGTCTGCGCCTACAATGGAAAAGTTGTTTGTCGCTGAGGGTACGAACATACGACCCAGTAGTACAGTCCTTGGCCCCGTGTCCTGTGCCGCTGTTCGTGAGTCTGCAGTTCTCTTTTCACCCTCCGAGACCGTTCAACACCGTAGGAATCTCACGTTGCCTTTTGCCGTTCTCGACATGACCAACGGCACCACATCCTTATTTGTTACGAATCCGTTGCCGGTTCCCTCAACCTTACTCCGTGGAGAGTGTATCGGCACAATTCAAGCGTTCGACGTATCCTCTATCTTCTGCCTTGACGACGTGGACAACTTGCACCTTAGTGCCTTGACACCTTCTGCTAGCACGCCTGATCGACCGCCTTTAAGTATGTTCGGCTCCGCCATCGACGACGAACTTGCAGAGGTGCATCGCGAGAAACTTCTTGCACTCCTCCACCAGTTTCGAGGCTCGTTTGATTGCCAGAGTACGTCATTAGGCCGCACTCATACTGTTGTTCTCCATCCGATTGACACCGGCTCACAAGCGCCTCTGCGCCAGCGCCCTTACCGCGTATGCCCTGCTGAGCGCCATGTGATCGCCGAACAAGTCGACAACATGCTTCAGCGCGGCATCATTCAGCCGTCCTGCAGTCCCTGGTCGTTGCCTGTTGTTCTTGTGAAGAAAAAGCTGCAGTGGCTTAGCTCGGCTATGCCAGGATATACGTAGCGTTAGCAAAGGTTCAGCTGATTATTCTTAGCTTTCCTGGTTGTCTCCTACGCTCAACCGCTAATTGCCAGGCAACTACTTCGGGATCCGATGAGTCAAGCTTTTCCGTTCTTCTGCGCTGTTGAGCAGCATTTGCGCTCTCCTTCTCCGTGGCTATAACACACTGGCAAACGCCAGTCAGAAGCGCAGCGGCTCCAGCGCAGTGTCAGACGGCGACTCCACAGCGAGCGCGCGCCGGCGCCAGCGCGTCTACCACGGCTACAACGTCACTCCTCTGGAATGCGCAGACGGGCGGCGGTGAGTCGCGCGCGGCGGCGGCGGAGTGCGCGAGAGGTGCCGGCTCGGGTGGCTCCGGTGCGCAAGCCGTGTGACATCACTGATCCTTGCGCATGCGCAGCACGGCTCTTGATGTGCCGCGCGAAACGGGCTTGGCTAGGCCAGTGTAGCTAACGCTACAAAAAAGATGGCTCAATCCGCTTCTGCGTCGACTACCGCCGATTGAACAAAGTTACGCGAAAAGATGTGTATCCCCTGCCACGCATCGATGATGCCCTCGACTGCTTGCAAGGAGCCGAATTCTTTTCATCACTAGACTTACGGTCCGGTTATTGGCAGGTCCCTATGGCACCATCCGATCGCCCGAAAACTGCCTTCGTAACTCCCGATGGGCTGTACGAATTCAATGTTATGCCCTTCGGCCTATGTAATGCCCCAGCTACATTCGAAAGGATGATGGGCAGTGTCTTGCGTGGGTTGAAATGGAAGACGTGCCTGTGCTACCTGGATGACGTCGTCGTTTTCTCCCCTGATTTCGACAGTCACCTCCGTCGACTTCACGAGGTACTGAGCTGTTTGACGCACGCAGGCCTTCAACTTAACATCAAGAAGTGCCGATTCAGAGCTCGCAAACTCACCTATCCTGGGCCACAGTAGTCTCAAAGGACGGCGTCCTTCCCGATCCGCAGAAACTTCGTGCTGTTGCTGAATTCCCGAAGCCTACCACCGTGAAAGCGCTTCGCAGCTTCCTTGTTCTATGCTCATACTTTCGCCACTTGTGCAGAACTTCGCTTCTATAATAGCACCACTGATGAAGCTGCTCACCGGCGATAGCTATCTGTGTGGTTGGTCGCCGGCGTGTGATGAGGCTTACCCAACATTACGCCGTCTCTTGACTTCACCCCCCATCCTACGTCACTTCGACCCTACCGCTCCGACCGAGGTACACACGGATGCTAGTGGGATCGGCCTTGGCGCTTTCCTTGCCCAAAGTAAGCCGGGCTTCTCTGAGTACGTTGTTGCCTATGCGAGTCGTGCCCTTACCAAGGCAGAGCGCAAGTACTCGGTTACCGAAAAGGAATGTTTGGCAATTGTTTGGGCGTTGCAGAAATTTCGCCCTTACTTGTATGGCAATTCGTTTGATGTCGTCACCGATCATCATTCGCTCTGTTGGCTGGCTTCACTGAAGGATCCGTCGGGTCGACTTGGACGCTGGGCGCTTCGTTTACAAGAATTCGATATTCGCGTCATTTACCGCTCGGGACGCAAGCACGCCGACGCCGACGCACTTTCCCGCTTGCCTCTGCCTTCTGACGCCGCGCCTGTTTCCCTTTCCACAAGTTCCTGCGCTAACATCACTATCACTGACATGCCTTCAGAACAGCGCAAGGATCCCTGGATCGCCTCGCTGATCGACGTTCTCTCTATGCCTTCGACGACACCAGCCCCACAGCTCTCTCGTGCCCTTCGTCGCCAAGTACCTCAATATGCGCTCCGGGACGACATGTGTACCGCCGCAACTACCAGCCCGATGGTCGAAAGTGGCTTGTTATACCTCGCCATTTGCGCTCCGATCTGTGCACGCACTTTCACGCAGACCCACAAAACGCGCATGCTGGCGTTTTGAAAACGTATGATAGACTTCGCCAGCGATTCTACTGACGTGGAATGTACACATACGTCCGCAAGTACATTCGTTCCTGCATTGAGTGTCAACGCCGGAAAACAACTTGTCACACACCTGGCCCATTACAACCTTTGCCGTGTCCCGCTCGCCCGTTTGATAGAATCGGCATAGACCTGTACCGACCCCTTCCTTCCACCCCTGCATGCAATCGGTGGATTATTGTGGCCGTCGACCATCTTACTCGATATGCCGAAACCGCCGCTCTTGCAACAGCTTCAGCTCGCGATGTTGCCTTGTTCGTCTTGCACCGCTTCGTTCTTCGCCATGGTGCGCCACGCGAGCTGCTTAGTGACCGAGGGCGTGTGTTTCTTTCTCAAATCATCCAAGAGCTTCTCACTGAGTGCAATATCATTCATCGCACCACTACAAGTTATCATCCGCAGACTAATGGCTTGACGGAGCGCTTTAACCGAACACTCGGTGATATGCTCTCCATGTACATAGCCTCCGACCATTCTAATTGGGACTTGGTGCTTCCTTTTGTGACATATGCATACAACACAGCCACGCAAGCCACCACTAGATTTTCGCCTTTCTTTTTACTATACGGACGTGAGCCATCTTCCACACTGGATACTATACTTCCGTACCACCCTGATGCATCTGAATACCGCCCAGTCTCAGAACTTGCTCAATGTGCCGAATAGTGCCGCCTACTCGCACGCTCATTTACATCCGTGACCCAAGGTCTTCAAAAAGAGCGCCTTGACCCGGCTGAACCTACCCCTACCTTCCCTGTTGGCTCGTTCGTGTGTCTTTCAATTCCATGCCCCATCCCTGGTCTCTCCCGCAAGTTTGCAGCGAAGTATCACGGTCCATACCCGATCGTTGAATGCACATCGCCGGTGAACTACATCGTCGAGCCTGTAACACCTCCCACCGACTGACGCTGCCGTGGTCGTGAAACAGTCCACGTTGGCCGCTTAAAGCCCTACTACGACCCTCTGGTGCTTGCCTCACCTTGAGTCGCCAGGACGGCTCCTCTTCGCCGTCGGGGCCGATGTAGTGGGGAAGAGAGTCCGCAGCCATTGAGAGAGGAGGACGAAGCCCAGCCGCCCGGAGAGCGCGAGACAGTGACCGACGCTCTTCGGCCAAGGCTGTTGTTACGTAGCCCCTGCTTGTAAATAAACCCCCTTACATAGTAATTAATGGGACTCAAGTGCCAGTTTCATATGCGCCGCGGGCGTCAGGCGACTGCACGCTGCTCGGATGACTCTGCGCTAGTGGTGCTCATGCACAGTACCGCGACCATAGCGCACAGCAAATAGGTTAACCAAATACAAGTCACACAAGAAGGAAGATAAAGACAAGCGCTTCTTTGTATGCTCTTCCTCTGTGCCTTGTCTTTTTCGTTGCACTAATTTTCCTCATTGGAAATGCCAACAACAATTGATTGGCAAATAGGTTTATGGCCGTAACTTGCGATGAGCCATTTCATTTTCAGCTCTTTTTCTCTTGACTAATTGGTCGAGTCACCAGCATGCGTCACGGCAGCCAGCCATTATGATAAGAAGAACTGAAAATGAAGTACATGGTTACAGCATACGGGAGACCTTATAGCTATTAATCATACAGCTCAGACATTCGGGAGGGAGGCCAGGCTAGAATGTCTATTTTGTGGTTCGAAGTTCTCACATCCACACCAGCCCATTCTTTGTCACTCCCTCTAAATCAGTGGTTGTATGATGCAGAGGTCAACAAACGTGCCTTAAAAATTGGCTGTGGCTTAACTCAGTTATGCCTGGGTGTGCGTAGCGAGAGGTACGGGTAATCTTATTGTTTAGCTTGGTTCTCTCTACCGTTACATCTTTATCGTTGAGCTTCGTACGTCTGAGTATTTAGGTTTGGTTGTTACCTCTCCTTAAGTTATGGCCACATTAAAGATTATACATTTTTAAAGTGTAACGCATTTATTTTGAAAGTCTTTATCTTGTTGTTTCTCAATTGCCACAAAGACGGCCCGATGGTCGGTGAGGCGGGAGGATAAGGGGTTGGCGTCCAGTGACTTGAACACGTTTCGGGTGCTATCCTCATCTGAATCCACTCGCCTGGCCGCTTCGTTCTTACGACGCTTTGTTCCGACGACGAAGCCTGGCATCTTTCAGTCTCTCCAACTCACTTTCCATATCTGCCGACGAATCCCACCAAGCCCCCCCCCTTCTATACATACGATGCAACGCCGGCTCCTCCTCTGTTGCAACGCGGTTTCACCGGCTCCTCCTCTGACGTCATGCCAGATGCAAGCGGCGCACGCTTGCAGCACAACTGCAGCGGCGGCGGCGCGTCGCCGCGCCGTGGTAATTTGAGCAGACGACGCCAGAAGCCCGGCCAGCAGCGCTGCCAGCTGCGGCGGTTGCTAGGCAACGGCTCAGCACGCGGTGCGGCCACCGGCCACAGTGAAACGGTGAGAATGCGGCCAGTGTAGCTCTCGCTGCAAAACAAATCAACCGAGAGATGCTACCTGTCTTAACCATTTCTCACGTGTCACGACCCCAATGTCGTCGATGGTGCAGCCCCGGTTCCTGTGGCTACTGTGCCTGCACCTGGCCGTCAGCATGGTGGACACGTCGGCGCTGACCCTGATGGCTGCCAGCCGTGTCGTCGAGCTGTTCGGAGGAAGCTTCCGCAACCTGCTAGCCGTCATCGTGCTCTTCACCTTCGAGGTAATACACCTAACTGACAACAATACTACCGGCAACACGCAGAACTATTGTCAACGCCGTCGGCGTTTTGCCCGCGTTCGCTCAAAATGCGTGCGGCGTTGCTGACTGTTGCCGGAGCCTCCTATATAAATAGGCACTTGGTGCCGCAGCTTAACGTCGCCTCCCTTCCCTCCCCCTCCCCCCCCCCTCCCCCACGGCCTCTCGCGCGTCGGGAGAAGGCGCGTTTGCTCTACATATATGGTGATTGTAAAGGAGAAATGAGACGCCTACTTGCAGCCCTTAAGCGAGCACGGCGCAGAACGCGCGTTTGTTCTCCGCCGTGCGTTCACTCCCCGTGAAAGCGCGCGCCCTCGCGCCCTTTCACTCGCAAATACAGCTTTCGGCGCGCGGCGACGATTTCATCTCCATTGACGTCATACGGAACCTCACGGCGACGGCAACGGCGACGCCGACCGCAGAAATCTGCTTTTGAGTGTCCATATAATTGCTATCGCAATAATAAGGGATATGTGGATATGCATAATTTTTAGTACGAATTGAAGTGTCATTGCTAATTAAGTGGTATTTGATTCGAGAATATTGTATTAAAGAGTATCCCATATTCATTTTTAACACGAAAGTGTTTTATGCCGGAGTCCGCCATCAACTTCCTGTAACATATGTCACGTGGGCGCAACGCCTGAAATATGCTCTCTCTTGACAGGGATGGAGCCGCTATCTAGGAGCAGTACTGCATCATGACACTAACGAGCACCGACAGTGAGCGCTTCGGTAGTCTCAGCGCAGCGGAGGCTCCAACGCGGTGTAGGCGGTGTAGGTCTTCTGCTGAGGTGACGACGCACTTTCTGCAAATGGTTTGTCTGCCGCGTCCGATTAGCCTATGACGCCTCGCCGCCTACGGAATGCAGCTTCAACATGCATCAGCAGTGCTTACACGATGCCTACTGCTTCGCTTATGATGGCACCAACCAAGTAAACTGCTGCGCTAAGCGGCGCTGAAAGCCAGTGACGTCGACGGGTAAATCTCGCTTTGGTCCGGCGAGATTTGGTCCCGACCACGCTCGGTTACTGCGTTTCAGAAGTGTGAATGTTTGGGCTTCGATGCCAAATACGAACCGCAGCGCAGAGACGCCAATAAAAAAATAAGAGAGAGACAGACACTTATTATTGCGACAGCAATTATATGAACACTCCAAGCGGATTTCTGTCATCGTCGTCGTCAGCGTCGGCGTCGCCGTGAGGTTCCGTGTAAAGTCCAAGGGCGATAAAATCGTCGCTGCGCGCCGTATGCTGTATGTGCGAGTGAAAGCCCGCGAGGGACGCCCGCGTTCACGAAGAGCGAATGCACGGCGGAGAGCAAACGTTACGTATTCCGTCGCACGAAAGGCCGGGGGGGGAGCGAGGCGGGGGGGGAGGGGCGAAGTTGTGCTGCGGAACCAACTGCGTATCTTGTGACCGGGCGCAATGGGAACTGACGACTCAATCTCGCACGCGAAAGGAGTAAAGCGGGAAGGCAGCGTGGGAGGGAGGGGTGCGGCCTTTACTCTGCCAGCAACTGCTTACTTGTACTTTGCGCGGCTGCGGGCGGCCCGTCGACGTCACTGGCTTTCAGCGCCGCTTAGCGCCACAGTTAGTTGGTGCCATCGTAAGCGAAGCAGTAGGCATCGTGTAAGCACTGCTGATGCATGTTGAAGCTGCGTTCCGTAGGCGACGAGGCGCTGTGCTTTCGCCGCTCAGTTTCCGTTGAAGCGATAGACCGCACGAACCTTCGCTCGCTGCTGCCGCCGCGCTTGCTCACGCCAACGTTTTGACAGCGGTAGTCTGCGGTCATCGAGTGTGATCTATTCACGTTGGCTTGTGCGGGCTGGCGCCATGCTTGTTAATTCAGCTAGTAAGCGAATTTGCCAAGTTTATGCAGCCGATAAAAGTACTATCCCTACTCCTTATAGCTCTCTACTAATTTGCTATCGCAACTGATGCTTCGCCTTTCGGGCGAAACTGCGCATTTTCTCTCTCTCTCTCTCTTGTCCGTCTTTGTGTCTACACGCTACGATGTGTCATGATCGTACGTTTTGTTAGGCAAGCGAACAAATGTGGAGAGCAGTGTTTTTGCAGAAGCGGTGAAGGCTGTAACACCACGAGCTCTGTTCCCGGCACAGGGAGGGCAACATGGTTGCAGCGCCTGGCATACATCTCCACTAGAGTTTCATTACTGTAATTGTTATGACGCACGAGCTATACGATCACCTTTCAATTGTATCGCACTTACAAGCTCCTCAGTCAAATGCACGTTTAGTTGTGAGTGGCAAAACATGTATCAAATATTGTAAATAAGGTATTTATTTCTTTTTCGTGCGTAATATTGTCCCTACGAAACCTTAATATTCAATTTTCTTCAAAATTATATAAGGCCAACCGCCAATAAAGCCAAGGAAACCATTGGAGCGATTAGCTGTGGTTGAAAGTGAAATGTCGCAAATTATAAAGAAAAGGGAAACGAAAGTGGGCGAACAGATAACTTGCAGCCGGTGGGAGCCGAACCCACAACCTTTGCATTCAGCGTGCATTGCACTACCAATTCTGCTACAGCTACAGCTATCAATCCGTGCACTAACTCGGGTATTTATCTTTGCCAGATAAAGCCCTGGGAGTGTTAGCCAGAACCACTCATAACTATGGCGGGAGGATGTGGGATACCATTTCTTTGCCCGATGGCGTCACGTAACACGTTAACTTAGAAGAGCGGGCATGTGGCTCGAAAACGACCTAATGACATCAAGGATGCCATATTTTACGCGAGCTTGCACGATGACAACATGGCTGCTTACATGTCACGAAGAAAACAAAGAAAGCGTATAGGGGTATTTATTGTGGTGTAATAATACGCGATAAATTATGAAGTAGTAACAAAAGAGTCCTGCTCTTCATGTTGCTTCGCATCCTATTATACCATGACAAGTATGAACCAACTAGTACAACAAAAAGTATTGGTACGGTACGTGTCTTCTGTAGTGTATACCCTGATTTCTCTCCTGCTCGGTTTTCAACGACGCATCTTCCGTTGACAGTACATATCGCTTCTTCAACGTGCCCCGCGCGGTAAGAACACACTTCCCTGCCCCGTATTTAGTTCCTGTTGTTTCGCGTCCTATTAAACCTATACAACACGTATGAACTAACTCACCCGACAACAAGTAGGTTACAGCAGAAGCGTTGTGCGATACGTAGTAATACCGCATGCGCATTTACCTCTGACGAAATTGCGGCTATGCTTAGGAGGATTAGGGAGGCACGGTGTATCAGTTGTGAGAACAGTCCAGACGCTTGTGAAGCATGCCGGCGGTGACAGCTATGCATGCTCAACTCACTTATGAAGCTGTCATTGTAAAAATAAAAGCGCGAAACGCATTCCGACATATTCGGGTACAGCGTTGCAATGCGTGAACGGACGAAACAGCAAAATTATTCAATCACCGGCCCAGGCGCCGAGCTCTCAAGTGATGACGCATATGTGACTGCAAATGCATGAAAAGTGTACAATACGTACTTATCGTCTACGATAAGACAATATCTTGTGACTGAGGGGTCCATGAAGGGTTTATAGAAACGTTATCTACCACTCAAGCTTGACCTGCGTGACGTTTTAGCACCCTTTCATTGGTTCCATTTTCGAAGCGTCAAGCCAAGAGAGCGAACTCGGACAAATCAACGCTGCCTTTTCCCACAGATGACGCTGTTCCTGGACGAGGCCCTGTGTTTGGTGCTCCTGTGGCCCCTGGCCGAGGCCGTAGTGCGACACATGCAGTTCTTCCAGGGCACTCCGGTCAGCGCGGCCGCAAGAGCCGGTTACGCAACCGAGGACGTACCACCGACGCCAGGATCGATAAAGGGACAGCATGTAGGTTTGAGTCACGCAAGTCGTTCCATGCATTTCGCTTTTATTCCTACTTGTGAAGTCGCGAAAGTTATTTAGAGCATCTGGGCCCATACTCACAAGAAGCACTTAAGCTAGATTTTTTTCTTAATAGCGAATTTCAGCCAATCCCGATGTGGGACACATTAACGAAAGCGCTTGGCCAATGACAAAGAGCACTAAAGAACCAGTGGAAACTCGTTAGTTAGTGCTCGTTGTCCCCCTGAAGCCTGGGTGTCCTCACGATTTGAAGCTTGGTCGAACGCTTGAGAACCGCGTACATTACATCATAAGTCACACCAGCTACTCGCGAAGTATCATTAAAACACGAAATACGGTCTGCGCAGGGACGTGACTCGTGGATACTTATATACTATACGTCAAAAGAGAAAGAAAGCATGACCCAGAGAGCCTACCACTGATGGTCGAGCCGTGTTAGCAGATGTGTTGACGAGAACCGTCCTATGTCCTTCTACCTATGTGTCCTCAGCTGTTTTCGCACTGACCATTAATGAAGTATGCACGTATTAGTTCGCGCTGCTATAACTTCAGTCAGTCTTTCTCATTGGTAAACTACAGTGCGCACGAAAGACGAAAGACACAGGCAAGTTAACAAACAGGTGCTGACTGTTAACACAGGCGCTAACTTACCATGTACATATACTTCGTCTCTTGTGCACCCTGCTGTTTAACAACGAATCATTACCAACTCGCCCAACCTTTACTTCTATTGTCATCGTTCACTTTTGCCAGGTCAGTTCATTGAGCGGCACCCTCCTGCTAAATTTTCTTCCCTACTCCAGTCATCTCATCGTACAGGTTGCTGCGGTTGTCAAAGTTCTCGTGGCCGGGAAGCCGTGCGCTGTTCTAGTCACAGCCAGTGCTAGTGATAACCACTGTCACAAAGTGTATGAACAAAAGGTGCTTTAACTCGGAGTGCCGGAGTGCCCTCCAAGGTCTTTCGGGAGCACCCTTCAAACAAGGGCACTTCAAACATCGCGCATCATGCTGCAGCCAGATCTGATAATTCACATATTTCGCATAATTCGACGTTACGATCAGACACTTTTGTAGCGTTAGCTACACTGGCCTAGCCAAGCCCGTTTCGCGCGGCACATCAAGAGCCGTGCTGCGCATGCGCAAGGATCAGAGATGTCACACGGCTTGCGCACCGGAGCCACCGGAGCCGGCACCTCTCGCGCACTCCGCCGCCGCCGCGCGCGACTCACCGCCGCCGGTCTGCGCATTCCAGAGGAGTGACGTCGTAGCCGTGGTAGACGCACTGGCGCCGGCGCGCGCTCGCTGTGCAGTCGCCGTCTGACACTGCGCTGGAGCCGCTGAGCTTCTGACTGGCGTTTGCCAGTGTGGTATAGCCATGGAGAAGGAGAGCGCAAATGCTGCTCAACAGCGCAGAAGAACGAAGCTTGACTCATCGGATGCCGAAGTAGTTGCCTGGCAATTAGCGGTTGAGCGTAGGAGGAATGAACAGAAGAAGGCTATATACATGTGCCGCATAATTCGTATACCGCGTGTGTGTCATTGGAGCAGCAGTAAGCATGACAATCAAGCTAATCCTTGACAATCTAGACAACCAGGAAAGCTAAGAATAATCAGTTGAACCTTTGCTAACGCTACGTATATCCTGGCATAGCCGAGCTAAGCCACTGCAACTTTTTTCGCAGAACGTAGGAAGAACAGCACTTTCTTTGTTTTCGAACTGCCGTGAACTTTTCTATAGCTGATTGTCGCGATTTTGCGACAAATCTGTTCCGAGATATTTAGCAGGAACGGAATGCTTATGCTAGAGAAATCCGGACTCTTGAATCGACAACCGGTGAGTCGTCATCTCTGAATTAGAACACGGCGCTCTGCATAGCGTTCCGACGAGGCGGAACGCTACAATATACCTCTGCGACTACATCCATTCAGGTGTCCATGTTGCAGGCGTCTTCCTTGAATGCAAACTCTTTTAAATACTGCCAGAGGATGCAACACGCTTCGCCCTCCGAGTGAAAAGTGCACCAAAAAAAAAAAAAAGAAAACGCGCGCAAGAAGCACCGTTCTTCAACGCCAGAATCCAGTTTCTGCTCTTTCGCTTCAAGCCCACAATTTTCACCCCATAGGGTAGCAAATTGCTTGACACTATCTTTAGGACCTTATAAACTTAGACAGGTATTTTTAGGTGCAATTTATTATTTTTTTTCACTGAGGAAAATTACGGCAGCAAAATGGTAGACGATCATAATGACTTCGTTTAACGATATAACCCACGGTGAATTACATGTATATACAGGTTGTGCAGGAGCACGGAACATAATTTGTAAGAAATGGCCCCGTGTTTTGCCACGCGATAATGTTGCAAAATACGGTCTGAAGCGAACGTATTGTATTGTAGTCCATGCTTCGAAAAGACAGGTGCTAATAATAAGTTTCGCCAGGCGTTGCCTTGGTGAATGGCTTCGGCGATAACATTGCATTGTAGAAGTGGTGCAAAATAATACAAGTTAGTTATAAGAAATCGTTTTCTCCAAATCCTTGCAACAACTGGAGTGTACTTTGTTTTCAGTATATTGGCTTCGAGCCCTACCAGGGTCGACGCTGGGGTCACATATGTAATGCGCTCTGCCAAAGGTATACGTAATTCTCTTGCTGGCCCTCTAGAACGTGACGCGTCCACTGTAGCGCTTTGTTCATAGGCAACGGATGGAAAGCTTGAGGGCCACATTTACGTCGTGTGACAGTCATTGTTCGTGCCGACAAGGAAAGTTTGTTTTCCTAAATATTTATGCGGCCACATACAATGCCAAGTAAGGTGTATTTGTCCTTGTCTGTCACAAGGCTTAAACAGTGGTCATAAACATCGGCTATTTATTGCAACCGCATTAATATCCCTGTTTTCGTACTGAGCTGAACAACTTTCATTATACTTGCTATTTGTTTAGTTCGGCCATTATGATTTGAAGATGCTGCGACAAATTTATATTTCTTCTACATGCGGTGAAACTTAAACAAATCTGTATACGTCGGCCCGTCACGACACTATGAGCCTTTTTTTATGGGAGGGGGGGGGGGGGGAGACGGTAAAATTAAATTTTGTAAAACTTTTCCGCACCTTTATGTGATACATTTGCTTCTATTCAACCGTGACCTCTACCTAAAATTGAAAGTGAAGTTATACTTATCTCCATTAATAAAAAATCGCATGAAATGTCACAAAACGTTTTGTGCCGAAGACAGCTTTGTCAACCTGTATATGTTGCTTGAAGCATGCTCGAAACCCCTTGAAAATTCTAACGAAGCATTAAAATGGCGATCTCATAACGCATGCAGCGAAATACAGCCTCCGAGAGACTGGGAACCAAAGTGCATGTGCGACCAACCATCCCGGAGTCGTCGAGCTACTCCACTACCAACTTCGCCAGATACGTCGCCACCCAGCAGACGTCTCAGGCCGGCACGTCTTCGCGTGAGTGCTTCTATTTTAAAGGAATACTTAAGAGGAAGCTTCAGTTAGGGGCCAACTGCGATGCCTGCCTATTCAATGTAGGTAAAAGGCAGAGATGCTTTTGGGACAACTGCTGGAACGATTTCAATGAAATCTCTTGAGTTTGATAGAGAAAGGTAAATTCTAGTAACTTCTGTAAGCAGGATTCTAACTTAGGGTCTGGAAGGCTTTACATAAATTGCCAAAAATTGGTAAGTTAAAGAAAATACCAGCACGATGCTTACGCATCCGTAACCATGAACCGAGAACAGCTATCGCAGTTCTCTAAACTACATCCGTTAGAGCATCTAAAGAGGACAATATTACAGCTCAGGTGAATTTGTTACAATGTTTACGAGGTTTTCGCAAATGTCTTGCTCATATAATAATACTATATTTCATAGTGCTGCATATTACATCATTCTTGTTCGCTTTGAATGTATTATTATGAGCAGCTTGCAGAATTGCGATATCAACGCCACTGCTGAAAGTCAGCGTTGTAAACTTGATAGTTTTTTTTTCTGAAATTATCAGTTTCAACAATTTTTATTAAAACCTTCACGCCCTCAATCAAAAGTGCACTTGTCGCAGTCACCAGATCTTAAGCTTTCTTTTAAATGTAAAAAACCTCGTCAAACTCGGTGCAATGGTTGCCGAGAAAAACAATTTATTCGTTTCCATGTGTTAGATTAAAAAAAAACCGAGCTAAAGCTTAAGAGACTCATAACATGAGTATCTGCAGGTAGCGTATTCTTTAAAGACTATTTCAAGCAGTTCGGCGCAAAAAAAAATGTTTATTTTAAGAAGAAACGATGTTCGAAGTTTGCTCCTTTAGTTTCGTGCCCCAAGCCACAGTGCCCATTACATAACGGTGATGTCAAGCGTTTCACAACATTTTTGCTTATAGCAAATGAGTCCTGCAGAAACAATCGTAAGGACGTTAGGTTAATCCAGCATACCATTGCAGACCAGCACCAACACCCCCGCCCCTTCCCTAGAAAAGCCCACAGTGCTTTGTTAGGTTTATAGCGGTAGCATTATAGAAGGACAAGAGAATACGTCTTGACAAAAACGATGTATATGCATAAATGTATCACGAATTTTATTCTTTATTTAGAGGCACAAAAGTCGCGTTCACACGGGTGGTCATGAGGTATGCTGCCCGTTACCGCAGCCTTATTGCTGCACAGCCTGACTAAATGTGCATGGCTTCAGAACGGCGCAACAAGGAAGACGAAAAGACGAAAGATCACACGAACACAAGCGCCGTTCTGAAGCCATGCATCTGTACCAACTCGCCCAATTGTCAGTGCACTCAACCTCACTAAATGTACTGTCCGCGGCTCTCAGAAGATCATGGCACAATCTAACGGCCACGATAACTACCTTGCAGACCATGGTTGTTGGTCACAAAGAGGCAGGAACGCGTGTTAACAGTGTGCTAATGTTGGTCTGTTTGTGCATATACTTGGGCAAAGGAACAGCAATTTTTTATAAATTTGAGCTTGTTATGTTTGCTAGTCTGCGCTTCTCTTGTCCCGTTGAAAAGCTCTGTTTCTTCGGCCAAAAACGCGCGTCAAATAGGCAGGGCGGCCACGGTGTAAAATGTAGCTTGAAGAGTTGCCAGATGCCGGTGGAACATCCAGTCCATAGCAGCAAAGAATATGAGTTGACATGAGCCGGATATTTGCGGTTACGCCTAATTGGAGCGGTGTATGGCGGAGATCGTCGTCTTAGGTTATTATTCGAGGAATAGTAATTAACAAAACGTAAAAATGGGCACAACACTGTTTCGTGCTGGAAATTCAGTTTTTCTCTGTATTAGCTCTGTAAATCTTCTTTAACCCACGTCCTGAAGTCAACATGCTGGTCACTGTTGTGGTTAAGAGATTGAAGCGAGTAAAGCAGGCACTGCTGGACAAATGCGAGCTGGCGATATTCTAGCAGAAATGGACATTGTATGGGTCCCACTGGCTTGTGTATGCCTACAGATGTCACGCCTGACTAACCTACTCTAATTACATGGTTCGCATAATAGAGATTATATTAGACGATGTAAAACGAGAGTAGCACCAGCTGAGCGACAGATGAATTGCTAAAATTAAGTATCCGGAACATAGGAAACTACCGCGACCGTCACTCTTCACCGCCGTTCCGCTAATTGGGCAGTCCCGGTCACACGATCGCTTCCCACCATAAACTGCTCCTTGTAGTGACGGAGCGAACGCGTAGACAAAGCAACAGCTCATAATCACCGCCTACACCAGTGATCGACGTGGACGAATTTTGTATTTTGAGTGCATAAGCCGCACAAGTTCTTGTTACTTATCGAAAGTGCGAACATATTGGGCCATGTGTTGCACTCTCACGCACAGAAGCCACCTGGAATCTGGGAAAGTGGTTTTCGTCATAGCACAATGTAAGGAGAAAAAGTAAAGCGCCTCACATGCGTTCCAAAGCAGTGGAAGCAGAGAAATCTGTGACAGCTGGTCATCTACTAAATTGTACCTATGTACCTATGTTTTTTCTTCGAATACTGTTTGCACTCTTTTGCAGCCTGAAAATGGTCGGTTCAGAAGAAGTAAGCCGAAGTTGACCAGCGGGGCTGGAATTGTTACCTCGGTACAGGCATAATAGCGCATTGCAGTGATTGAGCATGTCGTGTCAATTGGTGTAAGATTAAATGGATTGTGTGTGGCAATTTATTGTTCCTTAAAAATAGTTAAAATAGGTTAAACGCAGCCCCGATAGTTTTCATTAGGCATAGATCTGTTTTTCTGTGCTAGTCACAAACCTCGGGTTCTTTATATCGTTGAATTGAAGTTGATCAGTAACAAGCGTTTCGAGCACTAGTAACGCTTAATTCTTAGTGAGTGATACGTACACGTGTGACGCGTGGACCCGGCTCGCTTAACGTTTTAGATATTGTTATGCAGAGTCGAATGCTTGAACTATCATGCCATTCTTCAAGGAAGCACGGTTATAAAACGCGAGGAGTTCTTCACGCTTTCCGTAGCGCGCCAAGTAACCTCTGTAATGTGGAAACTTGGGCGAGTTGGTGATTAATCATCATAGCGTATTGGTGAAGCAGCGCACTGACAAGGACAAAGTGGAGAGGCCCAAGAATGCATGACACTCGATGCACTCGCAACTATTTTATTTTAGAACGAACACTTGACCTTTATATACCCGCGCATCCTCCGACGTCAAAGAGTACAAGGCCATATTGACAGCACATTTACAAAACATACATCCGCGCACACTCGGCCGTCAAAGATAGGCAACATATCTTACACGCTGTGCAATCCTATCCTAATCGTTGTACCCCTAACACATTCATTTTTACACATTTAATCTAGTGACCTTCCAAAAAAGGCGACCTCACTATGACTCAGAAAACAGATGCTTGACTTATACAACCCTCTTTTCTCTTGTAAATATTCTTGTGTCTTGTATTCTTGTGTCTCTCCATTTTGTCCTTGTCAGTGCGCTGTTTCACCAATACGGTATGACAAGTAACCTCTGGTAGTTCGGTTCATGTTCTTCATTAACGCGAGACTGACGTCGGCCCGCAACTATAAAATGCGTCATACATGAGCAATGCTGCTTGGTTATACGCACGTTGTTGAGTAATTTATTACACTCCTCGGATAGTTCCGAAGCGAACACAAAACTCATCGGAGGGAGAATAAACGAAAAGACGGGAGTTCAGGTGGCCGTCCTCCATCTCGGTTATGAAATTTGGTTGTCAGTTTTCACTGTTCTAGTTGCCTGTATATATATTTCTCAACTTGCATCGTCGTCGCATCATCTCATCTTTCATCCAAATGACGCAGAGATGCATTGTATAGCGACAATGTGAGTTGCGGTAATTGAAGCAACGCCGGTGAGCTGCTGCCACCGGAGAGCCGCGTCATATCAAATCTGCAAACAAAAGCACAGTGTTGCCTGCGCGCGCTCAGATGGCTGTGGTACCTTCCAGGTTCAAATGACTTCAGCTCAGATAAGACATTCGCGGGTGCAGTTTGAGCGCTGTCAGCCCAGGAAAGGCCCAACTGGAGTGCTTCAGTATTGCCTAGTCATCACCCATTCGAACTTTCAGTTTCGAAACTCAAGTTAATAAATGCACTATTTACGAAAAAAAAAGCGTAGTGAATTGTCGGCCGCAGCCAGACTTACCGATGTTGTAGCAGCAGTTGCTCGCACCGGCTTCGTTTGAGCTTGGAATCTCTACACGTTCTAGACCTTGAAATTCAAACAAAATAAAACCGCAGCATATGCAGACCTCGGCAAACGGTCATCACAAGCACCGAGTAACACAGCTTGATGAATGAAATATGAGGACAGTGTGGCCAAATGCACAGCCTTGCCTCAATGCACTCATGTGCACGCGTGAACATCTCGGCGCAGTGGAGTTGGTGGATTCGGGAACCCCGGCACCACCCCCAGTGGTCCCCAGTTCGGATCCTTCGATCTGTCTCGGAGGCAAAGAGAAAGAGGCCAGGGATAGTCCGCAAATCGAGGCTAATCGCGCGGTGCCCATCAACTCGAGCCGCATGAAGGCCATCTTCCGCATGTGGGATGCCAAGGCAGCCAAGGCGGCAGCTCAGGTGAGCAGCCCATTTTACCACGAGCAGAAAGTATGGGCTAGAACATAACCGAACCGTGTACAGTATTTCGTCTCGCGTTTGGTAAGGTGCTCCCCCCCCCCCCCCCCACCCCGGCGCGAGTGAACTGAAAAAATGTGGTTGATCCCTCTTATATAGGAATCGGTATAGAACACGAAAGTGAAACGTGTCTTCACAGAAGTAGTGTAATGTTTATTGCACATTTATATATAATGTCTATTGGTGTTTTGTGGCTAAAGCGCCCTTAGGCGTTGATGCACCCACGCTGACGCCTGGTGGCACGTCTCCTCCATCACGACTACCAACGTCGATGGCCATGAGCAACCGTCGTGCATATGGAAGCTGCACTACGCTGCACACGCTAGCACAACGCGAAAGACGAAGCACGTAACTGACACACTAATACAACGCGCAAGACAAAGCACGTAACTGAATCGTCACCGAGTCAAATCAGCGCGTACAGCGCGTCGTAATTGCAGCCTCCGCGATCAACTCCAGAAACATTTTCAGAGCTAATTGCGGAGGCCACGCTCCGCTGTGCTGAGTACGGTGAACAAACGCCACCTAGGTGGCGTTGGTAGTGCTTCTTGATGCCAGCGTCCCTTCGAATGCTGGCATCGAGGCGTCGTAGTGCTGAGACCACCGAAGCGTTCACTGTCGGTGCGCGTCAGTGTCATAATGCAGTACTTCTCTTTTCTGCTCGTAGGCGGCGGCACCGCCCCGAGCAAGAGCGCGGGTACACGGAGGAGTGTTAGATATATAAGGCGCGTCTGTGTAGCTCTCTGCAAATGCGTTTGTGGCGCAATGGGTTAAACGCTCGGCGATCTATCGTCGCGGACCGAGAGGTCGTGGGTTCGATTTCCAACTTTTGCATGTTTGTGGAACTTTTTATTCTGGTTTCTTTCTTTGTATTATGTTCGTGTATGTTCGTGTGACGTATTTCCGTGACGGAAATACGTCAGTGAAGTCTTGGTGGACCCCGGCATAAAACACTTTCGTGTTAAAAAAGATATCCTACGTGATATCGAACCCGCGATCATGTGTCGCCCATTCGAGCATTGAATTAAGCCTCGGGTGCTCGTTTATTTTTATTTTTGGCCTTTTGCACAAGTACGTAACAGCAGTCACACAATATTTAAATCATGCCTCCTGCACTTAGGTGTGATGGCAGATTAATACTTTTCGAGGCTGATTACGAAAAATAAAACTCAGCAAGAGTAGTGACTTTGCATAACCAGAACCCAATTTCCAGCAAAGCTGGTGCTTTCGAGCGATTTTATTACACTGTAAAATAATTTACACCCTTAAAAGTGAATGAAGGTGTAAATGCCTCGATAACTGCATGGCACCCTTACACCATTTATTGAATGTATGGTTGTGAGTTATAGACATATTTACACCCTTATTCACTTTTAACGCTGTAAATTATTTTACAGCGTAGCAACTGTTGAAATCACGTAATTAACCTACACATTTTAAACATTTCCCACGCGTTATACCACTTCAAAGCCTTAAACGTGGTGCCCCATTTTGCTCTCTAAGCATACAGGGCAAAGATTGCACGTGATCCATAAAACACGCTTATAAAGTTGCAAGTAGTAGTAATTATCTGAAAAATCCCGCAACGAACACACACACACCTTAAACTTTGCTTACATACCACCCACAGCATGGCGCCATACCCATGAAAATTTCATGTTACTTCCTGATGCACGAAGTATTTCATCTGCCGAATCGGCGATGAGTGGTCAGGCATCGTGGTAAAACTTTAGAGCGAGTCTGTCGCTAGAGAGTAAATGCAGAGTCAATGTGCGCTTTTTCCTATATAGCCATATTGGTTTTCATATAAACGTATTATACTTCAGCAATGGCACCCACATTCTTGGCCCGGAACATCCGGAATGCCCCATCGCCGATCCCTTTCATAATAAGCACAGTCAACAGCATCGGGCATGGCCCCATATACGCGTTTACAGAGACATATCACTCCATCCCTACGAATTGTGAAGAGATTTATTTGCGATATGATCGGACAACGACGCAACGAGCAAGGATTGCGAGGCAGCGTCGGGCGTTGGTGAAGCTGCTTTCGATGTGCTCCCGTCTTCTTTGTTACAGCTCCTCCTCGCTCAGCGATAGACCTGCTTCGATGGAACCAAATTTGGGCACAGAGATAGAATCTCCACAATATTTTAGTGTCGTTCCGGAGGGGCTGAAGCCAGTAATCGTGACAAAATAATTAAGGCAGACAGTGACGTTTCCTATCGCAAATTGCTGTTATTGCAAAATTTGTGAGTAGGCTGTCAGCACATCCATCACGCAGTTGAACAAGGCCCCTTGCTGTAAAAAAGTCGCAGTTTCGCCCGAAAGGCGAAGCATCGATTGCGATAGCAAATTAGTAGACACCTATACGAAGTAAGGATATTAGTTTCATCGGCCGTGTAAAGTTGTAAATATTCGCTTCCTAACTAAATAAACAAGCACGGTGCCACGTGTGCACAGCTAAACATGAACACATCTCGCTCGATGACCGCAGAAACTCGTCAAAACGCTGGAGTGAGAAAGCGCGCCAGCAGCAGCGAGCAAATTGACCTTCGCGCTGACTCTCGCTTCAGCGCGAACGAAACGTCGAATGCACAGCGCATACGAAGCTACCGGCACTCGGCGCATGCAATTTGTACCCATCGCAGATCGCTTTGAAGATGAGGCCCCCGCGGGCGCACACTTCGGCCACATCGCAGATCGCTTTCAAGATAGGCACCCGCGCGGCAGCTCCATGGGCAGCAGCCGCAAGAGCAGGGGGGTCCACCTATATAGTGGACTGTCAACTTCGGCTGTCGCCATTGGCTCCAGCTTCACGAGCGCGAATGAGACTGGCTGGCACCTTCGCGCTCGTGAAACGGGAGCCAATGGCGACAGCCGAAGTGGACAGTCCACTAGGTGGACTCTAACAGAACACCCCCCCCCCTCCCCTCCGTCTGCGTCGCCTCTTCCCCGTGCTTCGCGCGCGAACGAAGACCGCGCGCGCTTCCGGCCTCCTTCCTCTCTCGCGTGCGCGAGATTAAACTGTGGTTATCGGCTCACCCTCGCACGCTTTCACTCGCGCACACAGCGTACGGTGCGCGGCGACGGTTTTATCGCCGTTGGACTTTATACGGAACCTCACGGCGACGACGACGACGGCTACCTCAGAAATGCGCTTGGAGTGTCCATATAATTGCTATCGCAATAAAATCCGTTTTACGATTATTAGTCGGGTTTCACTACTTGAAATCGTTTTGTAATTGCTACGAATACATCGCTGCTTACGGCGACAGCTACGCTGTATATCCTGGGCACCGTCGCGTCATCCTCAATAGGCACGGCATACGTTTTTTTTTTTTTTTTTTTTGGCGTCGAACATCGCGAAAGCGAGCTTTTTGTTGTACTACACAAAATATTCGTCCGAGTTAACCACGACGCTACTCGGCTATCGATAGGCGGCTACGGCACTGGCGACGTACTTGAAGCTCCGTATTTGTATTCTGGCATTGCTTGAACCAGTCGGATCGATCAGATCATGCCCAGGGTGCCAGTGCATCTGGAGTTTTCCGGCAAGTTCAATACATTATTATTACTTGATAGTCTTCATTGACTTACGTTAACTGGAAGCGACTATACTATGACCGCACCTGCTTAACCTCTTTCACAGTCGTCATCTTTACGAGTCAGCGATAAAAGTTCCGAGTTCTGCCTTGGCAGCGGCTTTACCTCCAGTAGCCACTCGTTCTCATTTTCTTAACGCGGGCTTTGCGAAACGTGCCCTTTGCAACTGAATGACAGACGTGGCCTTCGCGACGGCTAACATAGTGGCACTGTTACCGAGGATTATGTCACTTAGAAGCGTGAGGACTTTTACGCGTTTACAAGTATTTTTCGATATCGAAAAGCCTCTCACCGTCTCACAATCAAGGTGTGCTTGCTAAAAAACTGCCAAATCCCGCTCGGCGATACTCACACATCCATTAGAGGTCGTGGTCTCTCTACTACAGCTCTCAAAGGAGAACCAATCACTGCATACTTGGTTACTTCGAGCCGCAGGACCGCGTGAGCCTTACCTCACGTGATCTGGGTTGGCACAGCGAGAATGCGAGCAGCGTGCGGACAAAAAAAAAAGGGTTGCATCGAAAAGAAAACACACAAGAAGGAAAGGAATGTGTCAAGATTCACGCAGGACCGATTTACTAGCGATCAATCTACGGAGACACCTCGCAATGTACAATAGCCTACTTCCAGGTGGCTCATACCAGCCCCCTCCGCCCCCCCCCCCCCCCCCCCAAGTACGAATACATTGAATAGGCGTAGCTAGCACTTTGTTGTTGAAAGATTGCTCCCCTGTGGCTGTTCTCCGTAGTCTCGCGGTGCTCAAGTGGTTCGGTTGCTAAAGCTTAGGGCAACCTGCGTCAGCGTTCGCGTCTGATCAGTGCAGTCAGGGGTGCGTAAGAAGACTACGCATGAGTACTTGACACCGCTGATCGACTGAACGTTCACGAAGGAGCAACACCAGCCAACCTATTAAGCTACCGCGGTGCTATTCCTCCGGCCATTATTCTTGGTACTTGTGAGCAAGAATAAGCCCGGTAGTTAGGTAAATCATCACACACGTAGTGTGGAGGTGTGCGGAGGTCCCCACCTGCGGCAAGTTATCGTTTTGTCCACTTTCATTTTCTTGAGCCTTATCATTTTACATTTCAAATAAACATAACAATTGACTTCCTTTATGCTTTCCCTGGCTTTGTGATATGTGACTTAGTATTGTGATCTCACATGTGTTTTCTGCATCATTTCGTACCTCCAGTATTGCTTCACGCATATGCCGTGTATGACTTAGAAGGCGCAGGAAGTGACATGCGTAATTTGAAGACGGCCACCTTCCTGTTAATATTAATGTTCAGACGTGCTCGTGCTCACTTGCTTTCAAGCACTGAACAGCAAAGATAACAGTTAGATGTTTACCACAGTACTCATACTTGAAACACTGAATAGAAAGTCAAAAAGTGCTATTGAGATTCTGCACAAGTTCTTAAACAAAGGTGTGCGTTCTGCGAAAACACAATGGTGCAGCCTTCACATGCATTAGAGAAAGTGCATAAGAGAAATGCACATTTGAGACTACCTTCGTATCAGTACATGCGACGCAAAACAGGATTTGAGAAAAGTGACCAGCTGTGTTCATCAAAATATAAACTTGTCGATTTAACGGTAAAGCAAAGGAAGATTCAATATAAAGTTTGCAACTTCCTTCAAACAAACTTTATCATACAAAAGCGCTACATGGCTGGATCACTGAACCGCTGGATGAAGAGGGATGTTCCGGCAGGTTCGCAAGGTTCGAATCGCAAGTTTTCGCTCCACGTGTAGATCCCGCCCGGACGTCCGCGCATGAGCTCCACCGACATCGACAGCAGCACCACCCAGGTGTCGTTCGCCCTGACCCACACTTGCATGGTGCCGGTGTTGAACCCCGACAAGCCGGCGGAACTCGGAGGAGAGCCGGGCGCTCACAACGCAGCCGGTGAGAACCCGTTTGAGCGGTGGCAGCCGTTGGGACACACACACACACATATATATATATATATATATATATATATATATATATATATATATGTATAGTATATATAGGTGTCCCAGCTAACGTTATCCAAGTTGTGAAAGAAAAATGCAAGATTTAAAAAACATGGTGCAAGGTGCAACTTTAAAACATATAGTATTCGGTCGTGCAGACATCTGACAGCTTACCACCGCAATTCTCATAATCGTATATTGCACCGTGATTTTTAATATACGTTTTCTTTAAACAGTCTCCCTAATATTAGTCTTGTTTATTTTCAATATCAACTAGAAGTGCGCGCATGTGGGGACTAGGGTTTTGCATGTACTGTGATACAGGGACATATATAGGGTTTTGCAGAAACTGGTAATGTCTCCTGCGAGGGCAATCGTCGGCTGTGCTAACTATTTCAACTGAAGGACGACGATAATTAATCAAAACTAAGTGATAACAATAATTAGCTACATAGAAGCGAACACTAAAACAATTCACCAGCAGTACGCGTTTAACTGTACGTAAATGTACTGGCGAAAACCGCAATCTCTCGCAAATAAACGCCACCAAGGGCACGTGCTCTTTCCGCTTTCGATAATGCAGGGGAATATTTGGACGCACTATGGCAGCTTATTTCACCGTGCTGCTGCAGAAAGTTTGTGCTTTTGAAATAAATGCACGCAGAGCAAAACGTAATGAGCGATCGGCTTACTGAGCAAGCAGCACCTCGCTAAATGCCCCATGTAGCCTGTGTTGGCCGTTCTTTTCCAGTATCGCGTTTCGAGGACAAGTACTTGAGACAATAAGTTACACTACACGTGCTCTAATAAACTTAGCGCACGAAGCAAGGAGGAAGAGTGTAAGAAGACACTGTCTCTTCCTTCTTGTATGTTTGTGTATTTGTTCGTGCACTATGGCGTTCGATAATTTTTTTAGCCCCCTCAAAATTTTCGCATTATGCGATTCCATTAGTGTAGTTAAGCGTTAACAAACCATCTACTTCTTCTTTCTTCTGATTTTTACTGATCCAGAGCCTGTTTCAACGCACTCGGTTGCAGAGGAGCTCCTCACGTCAATAAACGAGTAAGGAATATTGTCTTTTAATCTAATAGAAATATGTATCACTTGGTATAAATACCTAATATTTATTACCAGTTTATGTATACGTCACTTGGTGAACTTGGAAGCACATTTTTACACAGATATAGCCGAATTCTTCTCACCGTTCATAACATTTTTTTTTCTTTCCAGTGCTTGGTTTAAGAACTTTCCGAAGTGCGGGCGTCGATGTCGCTGGGGTGTCCTTAAAATGAAGAATTATTGATTCATAGGGTTTGCAATACGGACTTTATTTTGCCATTGGGTGCACGTAGATGGCCGAGGAAGAACGTCACGTGGCGTTCAAAACTAATAGAAGCCATGGGAAGCGCCGCAGTCAAAGTCGGCGGTATAATTTTGATGCTTGTACAGGAGTGCTTTCTTGCGTTCCATTGCTGTCTGAGTGGATAGTAAATGGCGAATGCGAGGCCTACGCAACAGGGAATCGAAACCGCTATCTCATGCACAGCAGCAGCGCACCGTCACTGTTCCTGATTACACCAATATCAAAGCTCCTTTGGAGAAACGAACGAAGCTGCGCTCGATAACGGCGTTAACGCGACACCAGAATTCCAGCGTGACACTCTATCGGGATTCATTGTTTGCAACAAAATATTATTGAATAAGTAGGTGCTTCTATAGGCAGAAAATAAAACGCGACTTTTGAGCATCACGCAAGCAGCGGAACGAAACGCCACACAAGAACGAACCAGAAAAGCCAAAACGCTATACCAAACGCGTCTTCATTCTTGTGTGAGCGTTCAATCGCGCTACTTCATCATGTTTAGTCTAGACCAGCTAGCCCAATTTTCTGTTCTATTAAAGCGGCTTTACTTTCATAAGTGGTGCCATATCTTCATTGCTCAAATGTAAAATATATGTGTATTCCGATTTTACATGTAGTAACTCCTAATCAGTTCTTCTTATACATTTTCTTACTTTGTTCTTATTCAATGTGTTTCTGATACCCCCGAAAAATTCAGGAAAGAATGTCTCAGTTTTTTCATTGTTTCATATTGTTCGGTAGTTCGGCACGAATAGGCACGAGTAGCGAAATTTCGAGGCAAAGAGTACCGGCAGAACAGTCGATCAAAGCTGAATGCACCGTAAGAAAGTCGAGTCCGAGGACTAGGTAATGGGGACAATTGGTCATCACTGTAGAAAACTGGAGGACGCTTAAGCTTCGACTTTAAGAGTAGAACGCGATAGCGTTATCGGAACCCGTTCGCATCGCATCGTTCGCATGCTACGTCAAGTAGGCTTCATTCACTGCAACACTGAACGTGGGAAAGCCAGCTTACAAAGATCAAGCTTACACCGATACCTTAAAGTCGGCTTCACTTCTAAACTGAAATGCATTGCTGGAAAGACGTTTTTCCAGGAGCAATATAAGTGGTCTTATATTAAAATGTGAAGGCCCTAGCACCTTTTTTTCATTATTTTATTAATTGTTTGATATTGCCCCGACGCGCGCAGGACTGGTATAAATGCTGGAAAAGGGGTTTGTGTTTGAGCTTCCTCGTAGCAGAATTAGGTTTTCTCGTACATTCAAATTACAATCCGACGCCGATTGGTAAACAATCCGACGGCGAATCGGACGCCGAATGGTAAAGTCAGTACTTTAACCATTTTTCTGACTGATTTCACTGTGAGAAATTCTACTTTTTTTCCACAAAACCTTGCACCACATGGAGGGCCTGCGGGGTCGATGTGGTTGGTTGATTTTCTCCGCCACCCGCGATCCCACGCCGGTTGCCGACGCCGGATTTTCTGCGACACGGGGCCCTAAACGCTATCGCGTTAAAATAACTGGAACCTGGTTGTCATCGATACTTATACGGAAAGTACACATTCCAGTCACGGCAACAGCGCTGCCATCGATGACGCCTATGGCTCGTGTAGTAGCAGGCGCGAGAACCTTCCTCAGTCGACGACGGAGGTTATAACTCATTATGGACACCTGGGCTCCAGTATCTATTAACGCCGTCAAAGGGACACCGTCGACGTGAACATCAAGTAAGTTCTGGTTCGTTGGGAGCGTCAATTGAGGATTTCGACATGACGAACAAAATTCAGCACAGCCCCCAGGAGCTTCATGGTCTAGTTTTCCGTCCGGGAGGGTCCATCATTGGTCGGCGACGAATGGCGGCGTGGCTGGGGTGACGGGGACCGATGGCGCTTAGGTGACAGCGAGCAAGCGGGACGACTGTCATCGACGGATACGTCAGAGGTAGGAGGCATACGGCGAGGCGAGTAGCGGCGAGGGTCGGCATATGGGCGAGGAGACGTGGAAAAGTAGCTCGAATACGGGGACGTCCAGGAGGTGCAGCAATGGCGAGCTACGTGGCCAATTAGGAGGCAACGGACGCAAATTGGCTTGTCGTCCGGAGTTGTCCACTCTGTAGGGCTGCAGGTATCTGGGAGGAGAATACAGATCGCTGCGAGGCGCAGCTGTCGGAACCGGTGCGGCGTCAGGTCGGGAGACAAAGCAGGCAGCAGAAAACCGAGGTTGGCAAATTCTTGTCGCACAACTGCCTGAATGAGAGAGATCGCTGGGGCAGGTTGGTCAATGGTGGGGTCAAGTGGACGTGGATGGAACGGGGCGGGACTTGTAGCCTCGATCTCGAGCGTGCGGCGAACAATACGTTTGATGCCCTCATTGAAGGGGGTGAAGCGGTAAGGTCGACGCAGGACGGCGTCGCAGCCGTGTTAGGAAGCCGGGAGAACTGCGGAATGACGCGGCGGCTTTTGGCGAGCTCAAAGCGGCGGCATTCCTTGACAATGACGTCGATGATGGAAACATTGTTAAACATCAACAAGTTGAACGCGTCGTCCACGATCCCTTTGAGAACGTGGCCTACTTTGTCAACCTCGGTCATTTTATCGTCGACTTTCCGGCAAAGAGCGAGCACGTCTTGTATGTACGAGACATACGATTCAGTAGAAGACTGAACTCGGGTAGCAATCTCTTTTCTCTCAGCCAGCTGCCAGCCGGCCGGATTTCCAAAGAGGTCGCTGAACTTCTCATTGAAAGCATCCCAGCTAGAGAACGCCTCGTGTGTCCGGAATCAGACACGAGGTGTTCCGCCCAAGTAGAATAGCACATTCGCTAGCATAATGGTAGGGTCCTAGCAGTTGTTTCGGCTAACACACACATGCAGGCTGACCCAGTCCTCAACGTCGACATTATCTAGGCCGGAGAATATGCCAGGATCGCGGGGATAGGTAACCGTGACGTACGTTGTGGTCGGGGTCGCAAGAGTGGGAGCAGAAGAGGTGTCGTCATCGGGAGCTGCGGCAGAAAGCAGGACGGTGCGGCCACTGCAGAGGTCCATGGCGAGAACGGGGAACGGCACTATCCACCAAAATGTTACGCGTACGAAGGATTAAGCACTGGAGACTATTTACAAAGTATATTCACAAGAGACAACTGCAGCGCTGGCCAGTTCAGCCGACAGCTCGAGAGCAAGGAGCAGTTCATCGTCTTCGTCGGTGCGCACGCGCGCATCGTCCACAAGAAACACCCAATATGCATGCATCAATATAATTGAAATATAAAGTGTGAAGCGTGAAATTCTCGTCGTTATTTTCTTGGTTGGATGTGTGCCCGGATTTCTTGTGTTACACTCAAAATGAGTGGAAAGTTCTCACGCTTGAGGCAACTACAAATGTACAACTTTCGCAACCGTAGCCCTTAGCTGCTCTCGTGTGATCAATGGGCGCGGGGCGGTATCCGAACTGCATTAAGCGACGCTTACGCCTGCGTTCCCTCTTCCTGGCCACTCATGTAACTGTGTAGCAAATTCACATTTCAGTCAATTTCATAAACTATGTCTCTTCCCCGTGCATTTAGGAAGCTGGTCCGGATGAAGATTGGCCTGAAGATCAGCATCGCGTTCGCCTCCACGTTCGGCTCCTTCGGTACGCCGTACGGCACCTCACTGGCGCTGGCAGCCCAGGCATACTTCAAGGAGTAAGATGCGCGCTTTCACTCCATTTGCTGCCATAACCCAAAAAGCTTTTCATACTTCGCTGCACGGGGTAACTCGGAATTGCAGCGTTTCAGCATAGCGTAGACACGTGTTAGCATTGATGTATGCATCTGGGAACACCGGCGATTCATTGAGACATTGGTGGTCGAAGAAGTGGGCGAAGAATAGTCATCGAAATGAGCCAGTATCTTCCAATGGTATGTCGGCGTAATGATCATCCTTGGCTGATGTTTTAGAGAAGAGTTCTACAACGCGAGAACGCGTCGAACTCGAATCAATAAGTTGTCCCAACCAGCTTAGTGGATATGGTGTTGCGCTGCTGAGCTCAAAGGTTGCGGGTTCAGTCCCCGCCGCGGCGGTAGCATCTCGATGCGGGCGACATGCAAAAATGTTTGTCTGCTTAGATTTACGTGCACGTGAAAGGACCGCAGGTGATCAAAATTATTCCGCAACAACCCACTATCGCGTACCTCACACTCAAATTGTGGTTTTGGCACGTAATGCACCATATATTGTGTATATGGCAAAGCGAAGTGCATCTGCAAACGTAAAGATCAAAACGGGCACGGGTATTTCCGGATTGATTACAGCGAGGTCGTGTTGTCTCTGATGTTTTGCATAATATATATTTTAAGTGAAATACCTCAATGTATAGGTCAGAAAGGTGCTTGTGTATTATGCTTAGCTCTCCATATATTTGCATTATAGGAAACGCTAATTTTATTGATTAGACCACAACGTATATATATATATATATATATATATATATATATATATATATATACAGGGTGTCCCAGTTATCACGCAGCACGATTTTAAAAAAGAGGAACGGCGTTACACGAAGCAAACCTAGTGCGTATTGTTTCCAGTACAGTGGGGTAGCCGCCAGTAATTTTTTCGTTACTGAGATTTAATTAGGCAATTGTAATTAATTATCTATCTCGTTAAGTACTGTCCTAATTATCAAAGTGTCAATGAGAAAGTTGTAGAGCAACATGAATTCAACTCCCGATACAGCTTTCTGTTGCTCAATACGTGCTACATAGAAGTGTTTTTCCGAGCGTGAAAGAAGCCCGCGAATACACGCAAAATGCCTCGAGCAGCCAGTCGCGCGGCAATTCTGCACATGCTTTTTGGCCGGCTGCGCGTAGAATCAAAACGCACATTCTGGCACTCTACTTAGTGCTTTCAATGGTCAAGTGTCCATTATGGCGACGTCTAAGAAGACCTCGACCTGTTTAACTGCTCGTACGAGCAAATTTCAGGCAATCCTGATGCTTAACATACTATTAGCGAAGACGACGGGCCATTAAAAATTAATTAGATCCTGGGGTTGTACGTGCCAAAACCATGACATGACTGTGAGACAAACCGTAATGAGGGACTCCGGATAAATTTTGACCACCTGGGGTTCTTTAACGTGCACCCAATGTACGCTACACGGGCGTTTTTGCATTTCACTCCCGTCATAATGCGGCCGCCACGGCCGGGATTCGATCCCGCACCCCCTCGGGCTTAGTAGCGCAACGCCCTTGCCACTACACCACCACGGCCGGTGGCGGGCCATTGACAGAGAGCGCTTACGAAAGAAAAGCTTCCTGAAGTCGGCCTCACGTTTCGCAATAGCCATTACGTATTGGAAGAGAGCACAACGCTTATTTCCCTATGATGGAGAGTAGGTGCGGCGCTTATGCTATTTTATATTATGTGAACGCACCCATGGATTGTTTGAGATGCAGATTGTGTTGCTCGATATATCCGCACTAATGTGGTGATGAAGCCTTCGTACGAATGTTCGTGGTAGGGTTGCAGGTCGGCTTGAGGAATGGATACTGCCATGAGACACCAGTCCTTGCTCTAAGTACCACAGTTACTGTTCACAACACTCGTTAAGTGAGGTAGGGAGTAGCAGGTTAAAAAGACGCAGAGAACTTTACCTCCCCCATTCTTAGCCCCTCCACCACGTTTCGCATAGCCTAGACGAAAGTTTTCGACGTTAAGACGACGTTAAGACGACGTTATAGCCCAGGCCCAGCTACGATTTCACTATTGAGATGTCTGTGAAACTCCCAAATGTAATAATTAGGCAATCACTAAAGCGTCTTAAACAAAAATCTCTCGTATTTAAAAAAGAAAACTACAATTATAGCTACTGATTTGGAGAACACGTCTGTTGCGTATACCCCCTCAATGTCTTCAGAAGTATATTCGAGAATTGCAGAGTTGAAAGGATGTGAGCAACATTCTTACCGGTCATTTTACGTACCGTAACCAGTTTCTAAAAATTAATTACGCCTGTTAGTACGTACGACACTAAAGAAGAGTGGTATACTTCAATATAAAAAAACTCTCTTGTAAGCAATCCTTTCGCGAAACTTCCATAATTTGTGTAGCAACAATACGTATTTCTGTTACCGGGCGTATTTTCTCCTCCCTAAAGTCTCTATCTATTGAATTGCAGCTTTTGTTCAGGATTCGAAGGGTTGTACGCCTTGTTACGATACTAATGATTTGCTTGTGTTCAATGTGCGTGTGTTTACACATATTTTATGGCATTATTCAAAATTTTACACCTAGCAGAGGCTTCATGCTTGTTTTTTTTTGTTGTTGTTTTTGTTTTCACGCGTTAACTTTTATCTACTCTTAGCGACTTTTAGCAATATCTTTTCGATGATCACTTTACTAAAGGACCTGCTCTTGGCCCACGAATTTAAATGTGGAAACTGTATATATATAGTTGGGTCATCTCTCTTGCAAACCGCTCTCAATAAGTTTATCGCTGCCTTTGTGAACGGCACTGACCGCTCTGTCCGTTTCCTCTTCGTTCGCAGGCATTTGCGGAGCATCGGCGTTGGCCAGTGGATCGTGCTGTGCCTGCCCATCGCGGCGCTGACCGTCACCGCCTCCACCTGCCTCATCTTCTGGCTCTTCATGGGCGAGTGGTGAGCAGCAAATGCAGCGTTTTGCGTTCGCGTCTTGCCGGTGGAATAAAAAATCGGGCCAACTAGCGCCGTAACAATACCCAAACAGTACACATAAAGCTATCGTTAAGGCTGTCTTACATTCAGTGACTGGAGAGCAAAAAAAAAAGTCGTTGCTGCCTCGCACGTCGCAATGTGATTTCCGCAAGCAGATTCGTATGCGCTGGCGACGGCGCAATTTCCGTCGGAGCGACGCCCAAGTTTTTCCTTGGTCTCAGTTTATTCGCATTTCTATTGTAATAAGAAAACAAGAATCGCCCGAGGTGGCCGGCGTCCCTAATGCAGGACGATGTGGCCCTCAGCCGATAGCTCGGCCCTGTTCCCTAGAGGCTGCTGGTCTTGAGGGATAGAGCTTGTCAGGTGGGCCTCCCACTGCTCGATGGTTGGCGCGGTGATGGCTAGTATCGATCGGTTGCGCCCACGCCCAAATATCATGTGATAGAGGGTATTTAGCGGAGAGCAGAAGGAGCAGTTGTAGCTCGTGATAACCATGGCGTACAGCAGGGTGCCGTGCGGGAATGTGCCGGTCTGTAGTTGCAGGAACATCACCGCCTCTTTTCTGGTGGGTGGTTGAGTTTCGTTCGCAATTGGCAGATGGCGAGGCTATCTGCAGTGGCCTTGAATCTATAAGCGTCAGCGGCTGATTAGGGCACAAGCCATGCCTCCAGGTTCGAGGTTCACGCACTTATCGGAGTTCGGGCCGGTCGCCAGTCCTGGACCCTAACCCAGAGGGCGTCTTGTACTGCGCTACGTTTGAACGCCACGCTATACGTTTGAACGCCCCGCTACGTTTTCAAAACGAAACTGAAAGCATATAATGATTACATTTGAAAACTGTGCTGCCATTTTTTTTTTGTCGTCACCATAGTTGCTTCTAGAATCGTATGTGGCACAGCAGAGAATGCTGGTTATAACTATATGTTGAAATTTTAGTGTGTTTTTTTTTTTCTTGCACTTCTGGGGCGCTATAACGTAAAATGATTCCAAACTGTTTTGATTCCAATTTCTGCAATCAGCCTCCACGATTGGTCAAAACATTTTCGGGCCACTCCCAACTTCACCTGTCTGTCACGCAACGTCACGAAAACCGCGACAGCTCCCCATCTGATATAACGTGTCTACACTGATTATGCATGATTAAACCACACAAAAGAAAAATAATCATTCCTGATTCGACGCCTTTTCACCATTAGCCCTCTGCTATTTGGTCCAATGTTTTCTGGCTACGCCCACTTCGCCTGTCGGTCACGCGACCTCACAAAACCGCGAAAACTCACCACGTCAATGTGACGTGTACGCGAAAATAATGCATTAATATACCGAACAAAACTGAAAATTTTACTGAATAGCCACAGACTGGCCTGTTCCGAAAGGAATAGAAGATGGCTGCCCACCGATCGCTCAGGCCCTCGCTACTCGCACCTGCCGGTGAGCATGCATTTATTGCGCATGATAAACCTTTTTGCGTGGCAGTAAAACGTTATCGAGCGCTTTTGGCATGCATACGACATCGCTCTGCCAACTCTTCCTTGCTAAGGATCCGTTATAGCGGCATTCTTATTCATCCGTTGCACGCCGCCGCGATTTTCGACCAGCCACCGCAAGCTAAGTAAGGCGAAGCGGACCAATCGGAGAAGCCGGCACCACCCTCTTCATGCGGTTATCCATTTTCACTGTGCTGGCTCGGCCCCATCGAAACCCTCTCCACTAGAGCGTGCTCCTCGCCACTTGTCTGCCAATTAGATAAGGAAAACCGCTGAGTGTAGACAATGTTATTGGTTTTGAAAGCGAACGAAGGTGACCTCCTATAAACGATGAGAGTGATTGCGTTGTTCAGACAACGCTGCGGGTCACCGCCCGATGTTTCCGTCGGTGGTTACGTAAATTTGATGTCAGGAGTTTGGAATCAAAAAAGTTTGGAATCATTTTACGTTATAGCGCCCCTGCTGTGTTGAAAGAGAAATCGGAACTTACCGTACTTTTTCCCCCGGTCCTTACATATATATCTAAGTTGGAAATGAGCCAGTTCATCCCAATAAGATTTGGTTTAGCATCTTCATGTGTTTAGATGAGCAGAAAATTGCTGCATTGGTTTTGGCAGCACGAGAGACGAAGAAAACGAGACAACAAACAAGGCATGCACTCGCACAGCGCTCACGCCCTGTTTGTCGTCTCACTTAAATTGTGTAGTTTTCTTTATTTTTTTTTCTGTCTTCAGGTCATGCGCTGCTCCCAACCTTGAATCCATTCCTTGAATCTGGAACGGAGTCATTCGTGCTGTAGAAATTATCCTGATTTATCCAGGTTTCCTGGCTACTCACAGGCATTTACTTTATCCCGACAGCACTGTGCATTTGTGCTTGTCTGTTAACATAATGGTAAACGGTGGAGGCCTATAACCGTCTGGTGCTGCGTTGTTTGGCCTCTTGTCAGCATAGAAAAGCCTTTAGGTGCGAAGTACCTTATGCGCCCGGGCTGTCGGCGTCTCCTGTCGTAATCGTCATCGTCGTCATAGTCGTCGTCGTAGGTAAGCAAGCGGCTCGTGCTCGCGCTCGGCACGCGCTCGTGCCACTGCTCCCGCGTTCGTCGTCGTCGTCGTCGTCTTCCACAGCTGGCTGCGTTGCCGCTCATCATCCCAGCGTAGAATTTCACGTCTCTTCTGTCGTCGTAATGGAGAGGCCGCGTTTAAGGCGTTATGAGCCATTGCTTAAGGCAGTATGAGCCCATATAGCGTTGCATCACTGCATGCTTCGCACCTCCCCAGGTTTCGCATTAGTGGAGCTACATTTCGCTCAATGGGTCATTCGAGCACCGAGTTTTTAATTTGGTGCACAATAAAGAAATAGGTAAGAAAATCTGGCAGCGATAGAATGCAATCATTTGACGTGGCAGAATGGGAACAGGAAATATCTGGTAAGAGGCCCTTGTCATAGAGTGCGTTTAATTATGCTGGTGACTACTGTGATGCAGGGAACTGGAAGAGGTCGGTCCTGGAGCTGGCTTCCTTCCTGAAGAACGTCGTTGAACTCAAGCTCTCCGAGGACAAGTACAGGTTCGTGAGATCTTCATACGTTAGTCACCACATGTTCGCTTTCGTGATTTCTTTAAATTAAGCACCCGTGTACTTAATTTTGGTGCCCGTTAAAGAACCCCAGGTGGTCCAAATTATCCCGGGGTCTCCCACTACGGCGTGCCTCATATTCAGATCGTGGTGTTGGCGCGTAAACCCCCATAATTATTTGTTTTTATAAATTAACAATATGGATGCAGCTATATCTAAAACAGAACATTTCGCCGTATTTAAAGCAACGTATCCTCGCTTCGAAGAGCACGAACGCTTCAACCAATATGTTTTCACTCATAAATGATAAAGGCAAGCGATATTACGTCATGGCGCTGATAGATATATTCCATAAGGAGCATACCGTTTCTGCGAGCGTGGATAACGATGTGTGTGTTGAACAGACAAATCTATTGAATGTTCTCATGTGATGCGCCGAAGCTATTGAATTTCGTTTACACTGAGCACAGGTTTATGAATACACAGGTATTGACACTTCGATGTCTTGTGAACACTGTAGACTCGTATATAAAACGAAGAAAAAGTGTAAACGCTGCTGTGAAAACGATATTAGTAGTGATTGTTCTTACCTACTGGTAAAGTACGACTTCATTGTCAAGTGCACATGTAAATAAATTAAGCATGTGTGAATAAATAAATTATTTTAAAATAAATTCTGATGTGTAACGTCCGTAAACTGCAAAGTGGATTATGAGACATGCCGTTATGTAGTGCTCCGGATTCAATTTTTACCACCTGGAGTTCATTAACGCGCACCCGAGAAACGGTACACGAGATTTCTTGCACTTATTAGTCCACATGCGACCGCCACGGTCGAGATTCGAACGCGCGACCTAATGCTACTCTGCAACCCAAGTGTGAAAAATTACGCCTTCTATATGTTTTCTCGCGAAGAGTGGCTGCTCAGATCTAGGTTTTCAAGCAATTACTGGTTCAGCGTAACATCCGTAAGCTGTATTCTTGAACGAGACTGGTGGCGGAAGTTATCTGATGTATCGAGCAGGCTACCTAGCTGTCGCCATACGCGCGTAAATAACCTGTAAATAACGGTATTACCACGCCAATAACGTTTTTAACGAGCGTAGACCACAACCTATAGAGTTATACGCTTTAGCGCATATGCGTGTACATTTGGATGAGCTACACGTTTCTAATACCAGGTGGTACGAATGCCCCATCAGCCTGATAATCATCACGGAGGTACTTTTTCCGGCCACATAGTACAGTGGCGCAACACAGGAATGTTTCTAAAGCATTACGATGGAGCACGTCGCAAAATATATCGCCACGAGCGCTGAAGCGGTATTCTCGATGAATCGCCTTTCCGAAACTTGCTTTCAGCTCGCGTTGGTCAGCTAAGCCGTTTCCAGAATGCCCGTCCCACCTATGCGGCGTTCCGCAGGGCTTCAAGCGTCACGCACGCAGTGATCCTCAAAGGTCATCGACCGGAAGTGCTGACTGTTCTCTTCCTATGCAGGTCCTCCGGTATCTCAGTACATGCCTAGACAAAAGCTAAAGCCGTGGTTTGAAAAATATTCTACCTTATGCGCCTCGTGACCCACTTGCAGGTCACTCGGGGCACCGATCTTTCTTTTCTTTTTAGAGCGCAGCTCTTAATATCGTAATCGTCGGTGATTTTTTTTTTTTTTTTACGCTGGAGCATCTGCATTGACGCATCAAGTGAACGTCATAGCAACTAAACGCAACCTTTATATGAAGCTATACAAGAACTGCCGTCTTGTGTGTTTATATTTATCTTTGAGGCCACAAGATCAAAGCGAGACACTAAATTGTTACTCTGGAAATGAGGGGGCTCACTTCGGGTTCAACTGAAAGAGGAATTCAAAGCTCCGGTTCGCTTCAGGACAAGTAGCTTAGGTTTAACGAGCCTAATTGATCACTGCGCATAATGTCGCTGTGCACCCCAAAGAGGTAAAGTGGACAGTTCGCAATATACATATTGTTCGCTCTTTAGAGGAACACGCTGTTCGATTGTTCAATGGCGCGCGCCTCTGGACCATTGCCTGCGGACCTCGGACCTTGAACCAAATCAAGAACCACTGGAGGGCTGATGAATACGTCTTCAGAAATATTGCGCTACAGCACAATATTTTTCTGACGATGCCGTATCTCTGTTTCAGGGAAATATGCGCCCTGATGGTGGTGTCAGCCGTGATTATTTTCACTGGTTTCGGCGTCGGCGCCTTGGTCACATTCCTCGACGTCGATTCCACGCAGATGTGAGTGAAAAATTAAATATTGCTCCCTTCAATATCTATGATATATACACCAGAACAACACTCTGCGCCAGAACACCACGGAAAAAAGAAAAATAATAAGGCAGACAGTACCAACGATTCTTTTTTTTTTTTTGCAATCCGACGGGCACAGACTGGTCCACAAAACTGCCATAACCCCTGCGATCGAACCCACCACGCAACGGCTCAGTAATAGGGACGAGTCCTTTAGAGCTAAGATTAAATAACTCAATTAGAAGCTTAAAATGTAAGTTTAAACTCCATTAATATATTACACTTATGGAATTACAAGTACGGCTATTTTTCTGTAAGGTAAGGCTTGGACGCCAGAAAGTATGCGAAACAAAATTCCGCACACTTAAGACTCCTTACATGTTGGAATGCGAAAGCATAATACCGTTTGTAGACCTCGGAACGTCATGACGTGCTCATTTTATACACTGATGACGTGGCCCCACTTCTCCCGTACTGTCTGCAGCGTCCTGTGCGCAATTACGCATGCACTATAGGCCTCATCTTTAGTCGGCTAGATGGCTGCGACGAGACGAGTGCAATCAGGCACGCACTACGAATACCTTTAGTAAGCCAGAACTGTGGAGCCGCCGTGACGTCGGAGAAACGTCCTCGTCTGGCACCCGGAGGCCTGGGTTCGATTCTCACCCAAACAACACGTACCGAATCTTCTTTTCAAAGCCATTAATTTGCTTTGTTGACAGGCGCCTCCCTGAGAAATGTGACGTCAATCCGAGCATTCCTTGACATGGTTTTACTCTTTGCGGCGTCAGCCATCTTTGGTACCATCTTTCCATCACGCCGACGGATTTTCGCGTAATGTGGCATATAATTCTTCTGCATTAAAAGAAAATGGATGACACATTGAACTTTCCAAAATAGCTCCCCTCAATTCGGCACTTTCTGCTTGGGGCGAGTTCATTTTTCATCACTAGATAAATGAGATCGTACTCGAATGTAAGAAACAACTTCACCTGCTAGCTTTTATTGAATTCTTCCTGTTGTAACAAGGCTCAAATTTGCTTAGAGAACACAAAAACTTGGAGTACGCTTAAGCTTCGCCTTTACGAGTGGAACGCGATAGCGTTATTGGACGCCGTTGACGCCAACGCCGTATTTTCTGCGAGGGGGGCCGGACCAAAATTTAGAAAGGCTCGGTTTTCAACATTCCCCTCAATGTTGCCTAGAACCATGCAAAGTACAGCGAAGCACCATCAGAATTGGAGGACGCTTAACCTTTAAAAGTGGGACGCGATAGCATTCAAAGATCCCTGGCCGCTTATCAGGCTTTTTTTCTCGTATATTCAAATTACAATCCGACGCTATCACGTCTGTAGGCTGTGGTTTAGTCGTACTTTACGATTTTTCTGTCGAATTTTACTTAGAAAAATTCAATTTTTGTTCACTAACACGTTGCGCCACGCGAAGGGCCCGCCCGGTCGGGGTGTTTCGCGATGATGTGGTTCGGCATGATTATTTCCGCCAGAAGTCGATGCTTACACCGACACCAACGCCAAATTTTCTGCGACACGGGGCCCATAACGCTATCGCGTTAAAATATGTGACTTCGGTATGAGCTAGGGCACCACAATCCGGTCACAATCCGGTGACGTGAAATGACGCACGTCATTTCACGTCAGTTTTTGTAAACAGAGTACCAGTGATTTTATAGGCTAGTCCATGGATCGACCAACTATTCAGTCTCAAACGAGATTAAACCCTCATGTTCTGTTGAAGTAGGGGTCGTGTATCTAAATTTGAACGTATCGTGCGTGTTATCGATTGAATAGAAGAAAAAAAAATCCGAGGACACCTAAGCACTTATGAGTTGTGAAGGGGAAAGTAATACGTCCAGTTGAACGCCTCTGAGCGGTCCTTCGAGTTTTGCGCTGCGAGTAATGTGTCATAGTGGTATACGTGCTGCCCGAGTCAGCAAGCAGAAGCACCCTGCGATGCCAACGCCGCCTTCGCGACGCGAGACGGAGAAGAAAGCAGCCGGCACAAAGGGCGGCAGGCGCGCCAGCAGCAGCTAGGCCCAGTGGAGGTGAGAGAGATACAGACCGCGCGCCGGCTTCCGAGAGCGAGGGTGACGTGGCGTCGCGGCGATGCCCTCTCGTTTCACGCAACACCTGCGCGCTAATGCGGCAGCAGGTGTTTCCCTTTCGCCCGCTCTGTTCCGTCGAGGCGCCCTCGTGACGTAGCATCGTAGAGAATGGGAATTTGGGTGCCGTTTCGATGCTACAGACGCCGCAGGCTCAATGGGCCGTTTAATGTTTTCGCATCGAAACAATTATTCCTTAAAGTGAAAGGTAAAAGAAAACGGTGTGCCTCGAACACAAAATATTGTAAATAGAATTGTCTTCGTGCCACGAGCAACATCTTAGCTTACTTGAAGTCGTGGATGGTACATCTCTTTCTCTATCTCTCTGGAGGTTAGTTATTCCTACTGCGTCACCATGCATGAAGTCGAGCAGAACTCAACAGTACCTGAAGAAAAAAAAAATCCGCCTCCAGTCCACCCTGTGAATTTGGATGCGCAGCGAAGCTGTTGCCGCCGTTAGACAAGCACAACCGAAGTTTGACGCCGTTACACAAGCGCCACACCACAAGCGACGTGCGTCACGCACGCACGCGCGTGTGAGAAAGTGCAGCATACGTACTCACTCTTCTAGGCCCTCCGCCAAGTGCAAGTGCCTTATTATACTAAATGAATGTTTAAAAGTGAATTGCGTCACAAAAGATGTGTGAAGTACGACTTACACGCGCAGCACACGCTACGGAAGTGTAGCATATACATCCTCATTCTTGTAGGCCCTCCGCCAAGCGCAGGTGCTTTATTGAACTAATTGTATTTCTCAAAGTAGAATGCGTCAGAAAATTCGTAAAGTACGACTTACGCACAACCTGCAGACATGATAGCATCGGATGGTAATTCGAATATACGAGAAAATATAATTCTGTTACGCGCAAACTCGAGCACAAACCTCTCCAGCTGCCGCTTGCTTTTTGGGTGTGCACAGATCGAAACATCACGACCAACTAGAGGCTAACAGCTTCTCTGTAAAAAGCAAATCGCGGTGTTTCTGTTTAGTTAGTCTCTAAGCAATCGTGTGACATTCCCAATTAACGTTCATGGCCAAGCTTTCCACCGACAGACAGACGGTCAGTCGACCGACGGACGGATGGATGGACGGATGGAGAAATGAATGGATGGATTGATGGACGAACAAAGCATACTTAATGGTAAAGCGTTTGTAGCAATGCAGCATTATTTAATTGGGCATTTTAAACGTGTGGAAATTAATGCAAATGTGCTCCGGTTATTTTGATAGTTCGGTGACGACCAATCATAGGGGGCGAGAATAAGCGCAGCATAGAAGCAAAAATAACAAATTCGGTGGCATCTGGTGAGCCCCCCGTTTCAAAGCGAATGCTCATCATATCAATCTACATCTCTCCATCGTCCAACCATCTACGCGTACAATTTGAAGTTGTAATGAAATTCTTGAAGACTGGGGAACAGACCGCAGTCACACACAGACAGACAGAGCCGTGAACTCTTTTAACGAAATACGCATACATTTGGGATTCCCCCATGCAGCAGCTGCACCACGTTCGTGCTTCTTCTGGTGCTGGGCATGTCCGCGGTCTCCCAGCTCCGCCTTGCCCAAGGCAGCGGCTCCGTAGGTGGCGCTGGGCAAGTGTGCACCGGCAACGGCGGCGTGGCCGCGGTCGGCACCAGGTCCTTCAACCTGGGGCTCGAGGCGGGACTGCTCAATGTGCCCTGGGGCATGCTCTTCCTGCTCGGAGGACACGAATGCCTCGGAAAGGCGGCCGAGGTATACGCGCGCAGACTGACGTTAAGGATTTGCATGCTCCTGTTGTTCAAGTATAGACATGCAAGCTGCAGAACGTGACCTCATGAATAAGCAATTGCGCAGCCGTAACATTCGGGGTAGTGCTCTTACCTATAATAGAACTCTTTAGCGTGGAAGGTTTGGGACGGTGACATTGACACATGTCGGGAAGTTTCCTAACGATATTTTGGAAAGGCGATTGTTCAAAGCGACGAACAGCGAAAGACTAAGACGAGTGTCAACATTTTAACGTCTGCTCTTTTTTCTCTGCACCGTGCATCGCCCTGCCTTTTTGTTTACAAGGAGGCCTATCACCTATGCGTAGTGTGGCAATTCATTCGCCTCAGCCACCCAAACATCACGTGATGTCCTAACACAATAAGGGAAGAATGGCTCTGCAAACTCAATACTAAAATTCGCAGGGATGTGGGCTTCTTTCCAATTTAATCAAGCAGACACTGCAAACGGCAGACGGCGTGTCAGCTTTGGGATGCTGCGCGATGTAGTTGTTGAATCTACAGCGAAGCGAATATATTTGTCTGGCCTGGCGTAAGTGGGCGCCATCTTCAGAGTCTGTGCGTGTTGCCAGAAGCCTCAGCACTCTATATCCAATTTCCACAATTGCATTAAAACAATGAACAATCGCCTTCAAACTTGACTTGAACAACGATACATTTACGGCTTAGCTTTTAAACGCAAATGCCGAACAATTTTGGACGGAATACGCATTACGTTAGCACTTTGAAGTCACCCAAACCAGAAAACTCCAACAGCTTCCTCATAAGAAGCAAAAAAGGCGGCTTGAAACGTGTTCGGTTTAAGTATGGTGGAGGCTACCCATACTTTTACAAACGTTACAAAAATTTCTGCACTCATCATGCACTAGTATATCATTCGTTCGTACACCGCGCAGTTTCCTGGGAAGAGTTACTATAAATAGTAAAAATGGTTGATCAAGTGAAAACGTTTCTAAATGTTTTCTGAATACAATCCTATAGGGACGGCAATTGTATACATCACTGATTTAAAATATCGGATAACTACCGGCTCGAAATAAGGTCAGCAGGCCTTCGAGAATCACCGTTCACCGCTGCTGCGTGGGGGAAAAAAACTGTTTGACGAGGCTGAATTATAATAATACTAAAATAATTGGCGTTGCCGAAGCGCTGCTTGCAAATCCTTCACGAAGCGTCAAAAAGAATAGGCATTGGAATGGAATGGTTACAATAACGGCGGTCCGTGTATTCCCGAGAAGCTGCAGCCTTCCTTCCCATCTTTGGGAGCATCCCCGATCTATGCTTTCATTCGTCCTATGCTTTCCTATGTCCGCAGCTGGCGGGCCTGGTGCCGACTATGCACTCGTTCCTGCGCCAGCTGTCCTCGTACAAGCCCATCATCGTGCAGGCGGTGCTGGTGACGTGGACGTCACTGCTCTCCGAGGTCTGGTCCAGCGTCGAGGCGCACCGCGCGCTTCTCGGCATCGTCAACGAGCTGGTCAGATATATCACTCACTTCTTCGTTCAAAGGGAAGGGGGCTCTTTCCGATGTGGCGTATTGCGTACAGTACGCGATCGAGTCAGTCAGAAAACTGCGTCTTGCGCTACGTTCTCAACGTTGCCTCCACGCTCTCGCCCATTGACAGCGGTGCAGCTGGCCGCGAATTGTATGTTTTGATCAAGCGGCGGTGGTATATAGTAGCAATCTGCTGCAGTTAATGTCCTTCACTAAGGTATTATACTAAACGTGGCACCCATAATATGCACTAGACTGCTCAGTTTCTAAGCGCTCAGCTACCCTCAACGTTGCTGTCCACGGTACAAGAACTTCTTAAACTACATGTGACAAACAGTTAAATTTTAGTAACTGTCAGGACCTCTTTTTTTTCTCTTTGAGAGGTGTGAATGTTTATAAATTACAACATGCCAAAGTGAATAATTAGGAATAATTTGTGGTTGAACAATGCAACACAGAGGCAACAATATTTGCAAGCTCGTCGACGGAATTACTGGGACAGGTTTAATATGTCCATACAAAATCGATGCGTAGTACCTACAGAATGCTAATCATGATATTCAATACTCGTCACAATTTCTCATATATATATATATATATATATATATATATATATATATATATATATATATTATAAGACCGAGACCGACCGAGCTGTCAAGCGATTTTTATTCCAAAAAGCAAGCACCCCAGCTCATGCGCGAAGAAGTAGAAGAACAGGGAAGGTGATGATGGTTATGTACAAATGAAAAGGACGAAGTACGTTAATAGTGCTTACAATATATATATATATATATATATATATATATATATATATATATATATATTGTGTGTGTCAGTCGACACTCAGCGTCGTTCCGCAATTTCGAGAGGACCGCACACGGAAGCTGTAGTGGTAGCACGCACACCCCGAAAAGTGACGTCTCATATCTTACGTGTTGTTTAAACCGAAAGCATAAAATTGGAGCATAAAACGGAAAGGGATAAAAGAGTAACTTCCCCTGTTGCTTATTTCAGTAAAATATATAGTTCTAATGCAATGAATACGGCCTTATTTACAGTCGGCTGCAAAAGTTCACGCGCCGCGTACGTAATTCCTCGTACGTTTGCTGCCGCGTACTCTGCTCTATTTATTATTTTATAAAATTGTGTCAACGTTAGAAACTGCACAGTGGTATAGCGGGGCGCTCTGAAATCAATTTAACCCACCTGAGGTTCTCTAAAGTGCACCCAATGCGCCGTACACAAGAGTTCGTGCATTCCACCCGCATCGGCATGAGGCCGCCGGGATCGAACACATGACCTCGTGCACAGCAGCGCAATGCCGTAACCACTGAGCCACTGTGGCGCAATGTCAATGGCGCAGTTGGTTATGGCGCTATGAAATGCGCAACATCCTGCGCGCACTTCATTGCTGTCGCATAGAGACCAACAACTGCTGCCGTCCGCGTCCTCGCAGGCAGCCGAGATGCAGGTGAACCCGGTGTACTACACCTTTCCGGTGACCATAGCCATCTCGACGGCGGGCATGCTGCCCGGCTCGTCGCTGTCCATCGCGCTGCTCATGGACAGGGCCCAGCTCAGCACCGCAAAGCTCGTAAGCGTGTGGTTAGTTTATGCGCACTGCAGCTAGGGGGCCGCATGCCTCTCCACAGCGATCTCAAGTGGCCCTTGTCTTGCCTCAGCCGGCTTTTTAATGCGATTTGCATTTTCTCACGCCCCGGTGACAAATATAGTCACCCGCGGGAGTTGAGTATCTGTCTGTCTATCTGTCTGTTTTCCCTCCAATCCGGATAACTGGGTAGTCCGTGGTCGAAGGAGTAGAGCGCATCGGGCTCCTGCGCTGAGGTAACAGGATTCAAAATCAACCGTCGGACAAACTGGGGTCACTGGGTATGTTGCACTGCGTGCACATATTTGTGCCGCTGTTCAACGAACCTCTTTGACGCCGGCAATGGTCACTGTGGATGTGAAACTGTGTATGTGGCAATTGGTATGTATACCGCTCTTCAATGAATCTATTTGACGCCCACTCGGAGCCCTCGGCATGTGCTACTCGGACTGTGCTTGCTTTTCAATGAACCTCCATGATGTATTGTCGACTCGCAAGGTGAGTGTGCTACGCGGATATGCGCCGATCCTCAATAAACGTCTTTCACGCAAACTTGGGTAACTAGGTATGTGCTACGTAATCCTCATGCTGTCCTCGACTGCGTTTCCCACCCCTCGGTGCCCTATTTCTTGCTGAAACAAAACGGTTATCTGTTGCACGCATTAGACTTCTGTTATACACTACGCATGCTTCCTCGCTGCAAGTCGGCGAGTACTCAGTAAAGGCAGCATTTAATCAGTTTTACTTGGCAAAGTTAGCGCTTACTAAATTGCGGAAATTCAATAGCTAGATAATAAATGCTGATGAAGCTAACTGCACCCGTTCCTGTAACATTCACTGCCTTTTCTTTTTCTAAGATTGTAGGAATTGTAACGGGCTGCCCAGAGAGAATTCGGCATCGGGGATTTATCAAAAGGATTTAGTAGCAGCTGAGATGGAAGCGATAGGGATGTCGCAAAGCATGGATGAAAGAAAAGAACAATTTTCACAAACCATCGACGACTTTTGTCAATGCAGGCGAATAGTCGGACGCTTCTAGAAATCTATTTGCGTTAATAAAGTATAACGATGCACTTGAAGGCGTCTATTGGTCGCAGTGATGATATTTGGGTATATTTGCTGTTTCATTAGATAATTCCGTAGAGAACAAAGTCGTTAGTTAACCAGCACATCTATAGCGTTATGTAATATACAGTAGATTGGCATTACGTGCATCTCAAAGAGCTTGACAGTTGAGGTTCGGCGACGAATATGCGCCCCGCAGCGGCCTTTGCATCGCTGCATCTGCACCGGCGGCGAAAGCTGTGTAAGTCCAACCACCGACCACTGAAATTCAAAAATGCGAGAACGCCAGTGTGCTTGCGTTGTAGTGCACGTTAAAGAAACCCAGGTGGTCGAAATTAATCCGGAGCCCTCCACTACGGCGTGCCTCGATCATAATCAGAACTGGTTTTGGCACGTAAAACCACGAAACAAGAAGAAAAGAGCCACAAAATGCTATTCGTTTCGTTTCTTTTTTCATTTGGTCTAATTAGAGCAAAACATTAGAAGCACCCCCCGAATATACACCGCGCATGTAAAACACCAAAGGCGCGACGGATATGGGAGCGGTGAAGGTTGCATTGACTCATATGTGTGGATCCGCGAGCCAAGATCTTCTTCCAAAGTTAAATCGTTATAATTTTTATGCACGCGGTTTGAATACTTTAGCTATTCATTACAGCTCTGCTTGTTAACCTGGTTTTGTGTATCAGATTCGACCCATAACTACTTAGCTAGGTTAATTGCCCAATCATTTCTGTAATAATATATACTGTTCTTGACAATAAATCTTAGCTTTATTTTAATCGATTTATTTATTTATTTATTTATTTATTTATTTATTTATTTATTTATTTATTTATTTATTTATTTATTTATTTATTAGAGCTCGAAACAACTCCCAGAAAGGAGCAGAGTTGTGCTAGAGTCGATGGAACAAGGTCGGTAAGTCAGTGCGTGATGACCAGGTTCTGATAGCGAATTTCTTCCGGGCCTGGCTGTCCATGATGTGTCTTCTAGATGTTGCGAAGAAGCCACATCATTTCCACGAATGTCTCCTTTCTTATGACGCCCTCTTTTATCACTACGCATCAACCGAAACCTGTGAAGCGGTCACTCGGCGTTTGAGCACTGTTGTCATCTACGCCAGCATCATGGTTATGGTATATTTATTAGTGCGACATGATTATATGGCTCATGAGGCGGAAACTCCGGCGTTGGCGTGACCACACGATAGTCCAAAAAGGCTACGAGCCCTCCTCCTTTGGTGGGAGTTGAATCCACGACCTTGCGTAATGCGCACCTTGTGACGAACACCGTTGGTCACGTGACGGCGCGGCGCTCCTGCTGACGTGGCCGCTCGAGTCACCTTATTCTGCTGGCCCCACCGGACGTGGCCGCAATGCTTTCGCATTCATCCACTTAGAGATAACTAAGTGCCCCTTGAATCTTTTATGCACTATATTATTTTATTATACACTGCTATGTATAACAGTTCTGGTACTGGTGCCTTTCGCAGCTCATCCTAGGCGCTGCGTCCAAGCTGGTGGCCGTGGTGTGTACGCTGATCTCCATGAACACGGTCGCCGTAGCCCTCTACGACTTCTCCAACACCAGCTACCCCCTGGGAAAAGACGACGTCGTGTACTTTCCGCTGCAGCCGGACCTCCACTTGCTCTTGTAGTGAAGTCCAGGCTGCCCGCGCAGTGACGCGTCTCATTCGACCGGCACCCTACGACCTGCGTTACAATGTCACCCTTCTTTGTTCGAAAACGACTGTGTGTGTGTGTGTGTCGTTCGAACACTCGTTTTGTCGCCGCCGTTTCTCGGGCTTCGAGGAGTTGGAACCTAGACTGGAGTGTTCCTCTTGTGTCCCTGCAATTTGATAAGTGTAGTTTTATCATTATAGTACCCGTGTTCTTCAAAAAGAAAGCAGTCGCTGCTACGGTGATTATACGTTCGCTCAAAGGAGCTGCTGCATCTAGTACGTAGGATGAACTGCGTTACAATTTGTTCGGGTGCCTTGTGAGCAACTTCTGGATGCATCGCTCCGAACCCTGATAACGTGCATTGAACCAACATCGCGTTGTTGCAACTAGAACAAGCTGCACAAGTCGCTTATCATTTTGTCGCTAATCGTTCGTTGCAGCTCCACCAAGAGCTCTGTGCTTTGTAAATACATGTCAGTTCATTCCTGGCGCTTGTGCCACGTGGACTCGCTATACGAGAGGTAACGAGCACGATCGGTGTCCTTTCGCAGTGATTTGTCTCGTGTATGTTGCTTTTCTGCAGAGTTGCTGGGTCTGTAAACTGTGACTGCGAGCACTGTTTAAAGACTGCGGCTTTTAGCATGCGGGTGCGAACTTCATGCGTATTGTACTCGATGGAGTTAGCGGGCTATGTGAAACACACAAGACGTGAGCACGTGTTGGCACGAGCCGTAATGCTGCTCGCGGTCGCGGTTCGGATGCAGCGCTAAACATGCTTTGTAGTGCGCACTGACTGCGCGCCCAGGGGGAGCGTGCGCCATGAATAATCGGAATTAACGCAATAACCGTCTCATTCGTAATATTTCTGTCTGTCCAGCTGGTCTTTAATTTTTATTGCAATGACACATTGCACTTGTTTCATTACGGTTGTAACCGGTCTTTCCGCCAACGCCATTTTGTTCTTGTCTATACCGGTTGCCTGTGCTGGCGATGTCGGACCGCGCATGTTCCTATGGTTTTGATTGGTCCCTTTGCATTCTTATACGCATGGCGATATCAGATTGCGCATGCGCCTCGGAACGCTCTCGCTCTTTCAGGTAGACGACCCCGTCTATCGCCCAGCGCGTGACAACCGAAAGGCGTAGCAAAACAGCATTCAGGAAGCGACCGATCACAGCCGTAAAGTAACACACGTGGCAAAATGTGCGAATTATTCAAGGGCGCTTGGCCGTATGGGTTTTCGTAAAATACAGCTAGGAGGGAAGGGAACGCGCGTGGAGTTATAACGAACTTCAATATACCGAAATTATCGATGTAACGAAGTGCCTAACTTTTCATAACCTCTTGTTCATAGAACACCATGTATTTAGAACAGCAATATAACGAAGTGTGCTTGTATGCGATTTCAATATAACGAAATTTCGGTGAAATGAATTCCGAGACAATAAATGGAAACTTCCGCGGACGCAGATGGTCAAATGATTCAATTACAAGTGCTTGCAAAGCGACCGCCGAAGTGGAGCCGCATCATGTTCCGTATAAGTCCAAGTGCGATAAGATCCTATCGCAGCCCGCGCACTGTGTGATTTAGGTGCGCGTGAAAGCGTGCGAGGGTGAGACAAGACGGTAGCTTCACGAGTGTCGCCTTCCCGCGCGAGCAAAGGGAAAGAAGGGGAGGGGAGCGAGCTCGCGATAACGCAATCAAGCGTGCGCGAGGGGGCAGGGGGGGGGGGGGGGGAAGTTTTAGGCGGAGTGGATGGTAAGTTGGCGCGCGTCTCGGCCGTGGTTGCGCATGGCTGTGAGCGCGGCTGAGCGCGTACGCAGTCGCGCACCCTGCTTTAGAGATAATGTACCGCGTGCGCAAAGAGGGGGCATGCCGAGACGGCGTAGCATCATGTAAGCTGTCTTGCCGCCCGTTCGGTATTGAAGGTTGCATAATCTCGACTTTCGGTGAGAGAGAGAGAGAGAGAATAAACTTTACTCCAAAGAGCACGCAAGCGTAGGTAGCTCCTCTGCTCTGTAGTTTCGGTGACGCGTTTAAACGAGAGCCAGAAACATTCGCTTCCCGCTGCCGCAACTTTTCATGACAGCGTTGTCCCAGTACGCACGACGCTATCAGCCGCGGGGGCGGAGTGCACGCGAAAACGTGGCTCACTTGGTTTAATTCGTACCTCCGATGTGAAGATATCGCTGACGTGCCATGAAACTATCGTTCATCGCTGACTCCCAAATTCATCAAAATGAATTTTTTTTCTCATTCAAATTTGCTTTTTTTGGATTGCCCGATAATTCGAAAAATTCTGCGGCCCCTTTCCGTGTATGAAAAGCGATCGGCGACACACCAACTGGCGCGAGAACTCGCATTCCGCGTCTGCGGTCCGCCCCTCGTTTCAAGCCAGCCTGGAGGAACCTAGACAACAAAGGACCCGCTCGTGCCATACCACGAAATCACTCCAAATCATAGTTTAGGACGAATAATTTTTCCTCCTCCTCACCCAAAGCTCAAGAAAGCACAGGCCTTACAGCAATCAATTACATATATAGTTGCAGACTAGAACATGCATCACACCATCGACACTGAGCAGGATTATACCCGACCTTCCTATTGAATGCCCACACTGGCCACGAATACAACTTCGAACACATGCTCTGGCTGTGCCCTGCCAACTCGGGCACGGTCTTTCCTGACCAGTCTCCGCGACACCATAGTCCCTCTATACTTTTTCTGGTCACGAAACTCCGCCGCCACCGCAGCTGAGAGGCCACCTTTCTCCGTGTTAAACCCGGAGAGAATGCAGATGCGGCCAGCATGGGCTGATAGTTCGGACGCGTACTTTATATTTGTATGTCACAGTATGTGTGTGTGCGTGTGTGCATGCGTGTGTGCGTGTGCATGTGTGTGTGTGCGTGCACGTGTGTGTGTGTGCGTGCGCGTTCGTGATTCTACATTTGCTTCAAATAAAGCTCGCGATTCAAATACTATTATGCGTCGCAGTTCGCCAAGGAGGTGTGGTACTGAGTGCAACGGACCATCAATCCTCGTCACTCTTCTCGTGCGAATTATAGATTAATAAGCGCAGTGCTGAATCAGTCGGGCATATTAATCTGTTTGTGTTTTTATAGCGTATATTGACAACGAAAATCGGGCTTGAAAACTTTGTCGCGCATTTGGAATAATACGCACGAAAACTAGCAAAGCTTGCGATACATGAAAATGACAATACTTTCCTTCAAGCAAGCATCTCATTCACGGCTACGGTCTGCCGATGTACCTGTTCCAAACTAATTCTGACGTCCTAGAACATTTTATTGTACGTGAGATTAGAATCTGTCACCATCGCCTGAACGGATCGAGTGCAATCGGAATTCGGTAACAGCACACGACCTTGAAGTCAGGTTGTTTACTGGCAACGCCACGCTGCTAATGTCTTTTTTGTACAGCTCATAAAGGTCGCTTAAAAGTTTTTAATCGAAGCCGGTTGGGCCAACTAGCGACATATTTCTCAGTAAGAAGAATTCTATGCCCGTCGTCTGCTGACACACGGAGCAGCCAGCTGACTGAGATTTACTTTTTGTACGTGCCTTGCTTTCGGCTAGAAAATACTCTCAGATGTTCAAGTTTAGATACTGTAACTGCTACGACAAAATAGAATGTAAATAAAATCGAAAAGAAGCCGGACTTTCGGCCGCAACGTGACCAGAGAAGAAGAAAATGTCCCAGTTTCGCCCGAAAGGCGAAGCATCAATTGCGATAGCAAATTAGTAGAGAGCTATTCGGAGTAGGGATAGTAGCTTTGTAGGCTGCATAAAATTGGATACATTCGCTTACTAACTGAATTAACAAGCGTGGTGTCAGCGCGCACAAGCAAACATGAATAGATCACTGAAAGACCGCAGACAACGACTGTCATAACGCTGGCAGCAAGCGCAGCCGCCGCAGTGGGCGAAGGTTCGTGCGGTCTATCGCTTCAACGGAAACTGAGCGGCGAATGCCCAGCGCATACAAAGGTCAGAGCCATGTGGAGATAAGAGACTGTGCGGGCGACCGCCACAGTTGGGCAAAGTACGAGCGCGGTTGTTGGCAGAGTGGAAGCTGCACCCCCCCTCCCTCCTGCGCTGCCTTCCCGCTTTCTTGCAAGATACACCTTTGGTGCCGCGACAGCGCGTCGCCCCGCCTCCCTCCCTCCCATACTCCCATGGCCTTTCGCGCGTCGGTCGCTTTTGCTGTCCGCCGTACGTTCGCTCTCCGTGATAGCGCGCGTCCCCCACCCCCCGCGCTTTCGCTCGCGCATATGGCGCGCGGCGACGATTTTATTGCGATAGCAATTATATATGGACACTTCAACCGGATTTCTGCCGACGCCGTCGCCGTGAGGTTCCGTATAGATTCCAAGGGCGATAAAACCGTCGCCGCGCGCCGTATGCGCGAGTGAAAGCGCGCGCTATCACGGAGAGCGAACGCACGGCGGAAAGCAAACGCGACCGTCGGGCGAAAGGCCATGGGGGTATGGGAGGGAGAGAGGCGGGGCCACGCTGTGCTGCTTCACCAAATGCTTATCTTGCAACCGGGCGCAAGGGGAACTGGCCACTCAATCTCACACGCGAAAGCAAGAAAGCGGGAAGGCAGCACGGGAGGGAGGGGGGGCAGCTTCTCCTCTGCACTTTGCCCGGCGCTGGCGGTCGCCCGCACCCTCTCTTTCTCCATACGGCTCTGACCTTTGTATGCGCTGTGCATTTGCCACTCAGTTTCCGTTGCCCTACTGTGAACATTTTTATGGTTAATTATGACACTTTCTTATTCGCGATATTATCGTCAAAATTATTATTGCTTTTAACGTCCGCTATAGCCACGTGCAGTGCTTTAGCCAGAATTGTGTTTAGGGGGCTGGAGGAGGGGCACCAATTTGTTTGAAAGGAGGCGGCCTGGCCAGGCCCCATATAAACACAGAGATTTCACGGGGTGAGGCACCCCCCTGGCTACGCCACTGGCCTATCTGAAAAAAAAAAAAAAAAAAAAAAAAAAAAAAGATGGCAAGAGGCGTAGCTATGACGCAGATTTCCTTTTAAAAGAAAGTGTTCCACATAAAGAATCACCCTGCAGATGTTAGACACCCCCTGGATGTCGGCGTACACGTGGTACTACACAGTAGATGAAACGCTCGCTTTTTGGCCAGTTGAAGCAATCAGGCTCTGCTACCCCGACACCGCCGCCTAGCGCTGGCGCCACTGCTTGCGCATGTTATGTCTCTTTTCACGGCCTATATTTCGAAGCAATGGCGCGTCCAGCTATGCAGGCCTTCTTGCAGTGGCGTAGCCAGGGGGGGTTCAAACCCCCCCCCCCCCGAAATTTTTTCCGCAACCCCCCCCCCCCCCCCCCCCCCCCCCCCACTTACCCGTCCTTTGTTTTCGTCGCTTCGCGCTGCCATACTTCATGAAACCGGTGCTACTATCACAATTTCATTCCTGGGCGCTTCCGTTTGGTTGCCCATTTACAGCGAATCATGTCTGCATATGGAAAAAACTGTCCCGGTGTTTGTCAAGGCTTTGACACTCTGTGAAGTTTTGGGCGAGAATGTGGCGGCCGCATTCTGAAGCAACAAATGTGCAACAAATGAAGCAACAAATACGGCAGCCGCATTTTAGATGATGGCGAAAACGCTCGAGGCCCGTTTACTTAGATTTAGGTGCACGTTAAAGACCCCAGGTGGTCGAAATCTCCGGTATACATTTCCGCCGCTTCCCTTCAGGTGCCGGTTAGGCCGCGCTCGCGCAGGATTCGGCGCCGAGAGCAGCTGGGAGCAGTCCGGACTGCTCTCGCTTGAAAAGCGGAGTACGGAGGAAATCACGTGGCTTAAGCGGTCATATCCTCCTCATTTCTTTTTATTTTGCTTCAGCCGGCGCGCGCGGCGGCAATGGCGGTAGCCTAGCGTGGTTTGTGTTTTGACACCGCTGATTTTGACGTCGGCGATACGAGCGAGCTTCGCAGCGATTTAGCGACAGATCCTGGCATTTCTAGTCCGCCTTGCTTCTCGTCGGATGCGCGGGGGACAGCGGCAGCAAAGCGTCTTCGCCTTGCTGAAGTGCTTGAGACGCTCGACGGTGACAGCAGCGAAAGCTGCTAGAGCTCAACTTGAGATGATCTTCGCAGGCGGAAACGTTGAGGAGTGCGTCGGCGCTGCACAAAAGTATGTAGTACGTGGCCGTAAACGGTGACAGCGTTAAGCCCGACAGATTACAAGATGATCAGGCGTGTTTTGCCGCTCTCCTGCAGAGAATGGTGTAGTCTGCGCGAGAAACGTCTCTTGTTTGCGATTGCGCCCCTACGGAAGGCTGGTAATTACTGTTGTGTTGTTTAATCACAAACAAGCAATTACGGAAGGCTGGTAGTTGCTGTTTCAGTTGTGGAATCCCAAACCAGCAATGTACACACGTAGGGGTTGATGACAGCAGTGAAATTCCACCGACTCGCAATAGAATGCACGAAACAGACAGCCGACAAGCATGAATTACTGCTGTGCGCAGTACAGCGTTGCAGGCGCTGACAGTTCTCGTCGGAGTTCACGCGTCCTGAGAAATTGATTATGTGCACTATGCACTGAACAAGACCGGAGTTCATTCCTGCATCACTATAGTACACCAATCAGTCGAGATTCTGTGAGGTACAAGGCCGCTTCCTGTTTGCACCGGCGTAAGTGAAGCAGAAATGAGTTGTACGCACTGCTTAAAATGCGTACACATGCCATATCTATGCTGTGCGGTGAAATATTCTGTACAATTCTGAATCTGTTGACGTAAAGGCAAATGACGGCTGCACGCTCGCACACAGCGGAAGACACAGCGGCCCATGCACTTGCCGCAGGAAATGCAACCCTCTCGTATGAGGGAGCAGGGCGACGAAAGCTTCGAAAAAAAAAAAAAAAAAAGCCTTACGCGTTTTTGCGCGTATTTAAGTTTTCTAGCACAAAGACGCAGCGAACAAGCTATTGCTATGGGAGTAGGCAGAGCCTGGTCACACGTGCATTTTCACGCGTATAGCCGTCCTTGACTTGTGAAACGCACTTCGCCCCGACGAGGACGATGCCATCTATGCTTAACGGAAATTAACAATTAATGATGTCTTCTCCGATCGCACGGGTCGTCTCAATGATGCGTTTTCGAAGACTGGTCCATTCAGTGGCGCGATGAGAGACCGTTGCTCCAAACGCCCACTGTACCTGTCGTACTTACTGTATTTACTGAGCTTACTTTACTTTTTACGTAATTTCTTCACAAGTACACGCACACGCGAGGGGGGGGTCCCATGTCTTTGATACACATGTATAGAGTGTGCTTAAACTACCGACATTTATTATCGCTCACGTGACCTAGAGGACAGCAGAAGCTTGCCCCGCCCCCCCCCCCCCGGTCGGGCCGGTGAACCCCCCCCCCCCCCCCCCCGAAAAAAATTTCTGGCTACGCCCCTGCCTTCTTGGATATCGCCACGTCTGCTATGCTTACACTGCCTCAGGTGCCTTCTCAAGCTTCCGATTCTCTGCGTCCTCATTATTATTCATTTATATTGTTATTGCTCCCCTCTTTTATACACGTTTTCCCCTTTCCCAGTGCAGGACAGCCAACCGGAGATAGCCTCTGGTTAACTTCCCGGTTTCCTTGCTTCTTATCCCTCTCTCTTACTGCACACCCCTCCTGTACCTGAAGAGGTGAATGTGACGCTGTGCTCCATGATCGACCACTGGGCCGCAATTTTGTAGCAATGCCTTATGACTTATTCTAGTCATAAGCGCGAAATAGCATTATTTAAAGGCATCGCTACAAAATACCGGCCCTGGGCTGGATGGTTGTTTGCCTGCCAAGTTTTACTTGACTTTCTGGAATGAATTGGTCATGCATTTACCTTTCTTTTCTCAGCTTACAAGAGTGCTTTGTTTTACCAGGTGCTTCCAGGACTGCGCTTACCTTGCCAGCCTTCGATATGGCCCAATTGTGCTCATTCAACAAAGTGCGACACATCCTCATTTTATTGCTGCAGATAACAAGTCTGGGCCGGATGACGCCTCTGCGCATGTGTCTGTTCTCTCTCTTTTCCTGCTTCACTCCCTTAGTTTACATATATTTCCAAGCTGGAAATAAACGGTGTTCTTTTGGTGCCTGCGATACTGATCTGTGGTTCATCTCGTAGCTGCCAGCGAGGGGCTGGTGGGATGTAACAGTGGCGACGAAGATTCTGCTGCCGCGGGAGACCAGCATAGGCCTACACACGACGGCCCGGCAGAACCTGAACCCACCACGGCCATGGCCCATAGGCTACCAGAATTCGAAGACGAAAAAGATAAGTGGCAGGCATACTTGGTCAAGACTGAAGCTTACTTTGAAGCGAATGATGTGAAGGATGAGGCTAAAAAAAGAGCACCGCTGGTAGCTGCACTTGGAACAAAGACAATAGAAATTTTGACCGGGAGAGTAGCGCCACAGGAGCCTAACGCCCTGACCTACGACAAAGTTGTGCAGACTTTAAACAACTACTACGACCCGGTGCCGAATGAAATTTCTGAAAGCTTCAAGTTCTTTCATCGATGTCATCAAGAATGAGAACGAGTACATGCATTCATAGTGGCTATACGGCAGATGGCACAGAATTGCAATTTCGCTACGATGCTGGACAGAATGTTTAGAGACCGTATTGTGTGCGGTGTCAGGTCCAAGAATGTGCCGAAGCAGCTGTTAGCAAAGAAAGATCTGAATCTGCAAGAAGCCGAGGCTCTTGCCCTTGCCGCGGAGAGTGCTGAACGCGATTCGCAAGGAATTGCTACGGACACGGAACAGCTGCTAAAGCTAACGTGTCAGCTTAAGTCGCGTACAAAGTTGTCGAGCGTGCAACAATGCAAATGTTGTGGGAAGCAGGGTCACATGACGAAGGCGTGTCAACTAATCAAGAGTAGATGCTTCAAATCTGCACGGCCAGGGCATCATGTGTACGGCCAGGGCAATATGTACGGTAAAGGACAAAACAAGCAGAATGCTTGCAGTAATGGCACAAGCGGTAGAAACTGAAGATAGTGATAGCAGCGCATCGCAACTCTGGTCATTGACAACTAAGCGCACCCTCGTACCAGCCATCAGGAGATCATTCGCGTGGAATGGCATTGAAGTGATAATGGACGTTGATACTGGCTCTCCTGTTTGTGTCATTCCTAAAAGCATTTACGCTTTTGATAAGTGATATTGTCATCAATAGCCGCAGCTACAAAGGTCGGAGCTCCAGCTTTCATGCTATCTTGGAAGGCTTCCACTCCTCAGTATACTGACAATGCCAGTTTCATATCAAGGTACAACAGTGCAATGTAGTCTGACTGTTTTAGACTGCAATGGCCCAAGTCTTTGTGGCCGGGACCTACTGCTAAAGTTAGCAGACGAACACATTCAGGTGTTGAGCGTGTACCCGCAGTCTTCAGTATCAAGCCAACCCCTGACGGATTGGCCGAAGCTACTGCAGCAAAACGCCGACCTTTTCACTGAGGGTACCGGTCTCATCAAAGGCCCGCCAGCCCGACTACACATCAAGACCAGATCAAGCCCCAAGTTCTTCAAGGCAAGAAAAATTCCTTTTGCACTTCGAGATAAAGTGGCAAAGGAGCGGGACAGACTAGTCTCGGCAGGCATAATATCTCCAGTGTCTCATTCCGAATGGGCAATGCCCATTGTTTCCGTTTTGAAAAAGGACGGAACGGTGTGCATTTGCGGCGACTTCAAGGTGACACTAAACCGAGTATGCGATATCGAACAGTACCCCTTGCTTGTCATAGATTACATTCTCGCGAATTTATGCGGAGCAACGAAATTCAGTATTTTAGACCTTCGCGATGCTTACAATCAGGTAGAATTGGATGAAGACTCACGGAAATTAGCCGTGATAAACACACAAAGAGGGCTGTTCTGCTACAACCGATTGCCATTTGGCATCGTGTCAGCCCTAGCGATATTTCAACGGAAAATTGAATCATTGCTGCAAGGCCTGAAAGGAACCCAGGCATATTTAGATGATGTGTTGATAGCTGAGAGCGGCGACGCTCAAAATGAAAATCTGCAAGCTGTGTTGCAGAGTTTCTGCGAGAACAGAATCAAACTTCGTTCTGACAAGTGCAGGTTTTGTGAATCATCCGTGACGTATCTTGGCCATCGCATTGATGCCGAAGGACTGCACCCGCTAGAGAAGAACGTTGATGCAATCTGACTGGCTCCTTTGCCACGAAATGTTGTCGAGTTGCGATCCTTTTTGGGAATGGTTACTTTCTACAATAAGTTTTTGCCGAATCTATCCACAGTGCTTGCACCTTTGTACAGTCTTCTTGAAAAAGGTGTGAAATGGACTTGGAGCGCAAAAGAAGACGCGGCATTTAAAAAGGCAAAACCTGCTTTGTGTTCGGCTCCCGTGCTAACGTGCTTCAATCCTGAGCTGAAGTTGCTGTTCGAATGCGACGCTTCGCCTTACAGTGTCAGTGCCACCCTCTTTCACCGTATAAATGGCGAAGACAGGCCAATTGGTTTCAGGTCGCAAACGCTTACCTCAGCTTAAAGAAAGTACTCTCAAATTGAGCGAGAAGCGTTAGCGCTAGTGTTTGGAGTGACAAGGTTCCTCGACTACCTTTTGGGACATGAGTTCACACTCGTAACAGATCACCGTCCGTTGTTGGGTCTTTTCAGACCGGACCGTCAAACTTCTGTCATGGCAGCCGCCTGAATTCAGCGATGGGCGCTTTTGCTCAGGGCGTACAAATACAAGCTTATCTGTAAGCCTGGCAAACAGATGTTGATTTCGGATGCTCTAAGCCGCTTCATTGCTACTGCCGGAAGCAGAAACAGATGATGTAATGGAAATGGTGCTTGTCATCGACCAATGGGACCAGCCAGCGGTATCCTGCAAAGAACTTCAAACACTCACAGCAGCCGACGGTGTTATGTAAGCGATATGCAGGTACGTGACTGAAGGATGGCCCTCCGTCATTGAATGGGACAGCAGAGAAATGGCGGAATATTGGAAAAGGCGACATGAGCGGTCGGCAGAGAAGGGGTTGTTGTTCTGGGGCCATCGTGTAGCGATACCAAGGGTGGCGCGTGAGACACTATTGAAAATGTTGCATCAGTCTCATCAGGGTGCGTCTACAATGAAGACAAAGGCGAGGGCTAGTTTTTGGTGGCCCGGTCTAGATCAAGACATTCATAGAATAGAGACTGTGTGCAAGCTTTGCCAATGCCCCCTGCACGGAACCCCGTCAGTTCACCGATTTCTCGGGAGAAGTGGTCACGGTTGCATACAGATTACGCAGGGCCTATCGAAAACAAGATGCTGTTAGTAATTGTCGATGCACACAGCAACTGGATAGAAACCATTCCAGTATCTCGTGCAACAAATGCTACTGTAGATTCTATGCGAACCTTGTTCAGCTGGTTTGGATTACCCCGCACCATAGTTACGGACAATGGGATGCCATTTACTGGGTCAGATTTTTGCTCAATTTGTGCAGAAAAATGGAATCAAGCATGCTTGTACCCCGCCTTACCACCCTCAAAGCAATGGACTAGCAGAACGTACTGTGAGAACTATCAAGGATGGATTGAAGAGAATGCCTCGAGTCGAGCTAGCAACTGCTCTGGCCAGAATTCTTTGCAACTACACAAATTCACCACAGGCTTCCGGGTTTTCACCGTCTGAACTGCTTCTAGGCTACCGGCTGTGCACTAGCCTGGATATGTGTTTTCCTTCCAGGAGCCAAGAGATGCGGATGAATCCAGCTGTTGATGCCGCCAGTTGGTACTTCGCCCCTAGAGAGACCGTCTACGTGCGCAACTATGGCGTAGGAGACAAATGGACACCCGGCAAGGTGAAATAGACGAGTGGAGCCCGTCTCGTCACTGTGGAAACGGAGGATGGCGTCGTTCGACGTCATGTCGACCAGATGCGCAAACGTTCACCGAACACATGTTCAAGCAGAGAAGTACCGACTGCAGAAGAATCGCCTTGTATGATCGGAGAGGCACCGAAATACGAGGCTGGCGACCTTTCCGAAAGCCCTGTACCCGAGTTACGTAGGTCCACAAGAATCCGAAAGCCAGTAGAACGCTACGGCTACTAGGGGAAAGGAATGCTGCAGATAACAAGTCTGGGCCGAATGACGCCTCTGCGCATCATCTGGCCCAGGCATTTTATCATTAAGAATGGAGGCCTGTCATCTTCCTCAATGCTTCGCAACCACTATCGTTTGCACTTTGGTATCCACATAGGATTACTTGTTCAGCGTCACCGGGCTTACTTCGTGACTGGAAGAGATGCACATCCTCTCTCTCACTAAACTAAGGTTGACCCCTTTGCAAGAAAAATAAAACGGTACAGGGGAGAGCCGAGTTTTATGCGATAAGTATTGTATGTAAAATTACAAACAGAATAATGTGGCAATATGACGTAGAAACTGCAAACTTTGGATGGCTAAAACTCATTAAAAGGCTTTATACTATAAGCATAAAACACCAAAGCGTAAAGCTAACAGCCTACTAAGTGTCGATTCTATAGTCCAGGAAATTGTGGGTGCAGGAGAATGAACAATGTTTGTATATTTTGCTCATGTGGACTAAACTGGCGGTGGCAACTGACACAATAAATGCCAACAGTGGGTGGCCACCGAAAAAACTTCTCGGAAGCAAGCAGAAGTATCAAATGAGCTCATAGGAGAAAGTGCAGAAGAAAAAAAATGTGGAAGAACGGATCACTCAATCTCGCAATTTTGAATAACACGACAGCTCCACAACACTAACGAACAGTTCAACAAATTGGGAATGAATTTGCTTGCCAGAATTCAGTTGTTCGCTTTGAAACTGAGGCAGTGAGAAACACATGGGTTAGTAGAGATCTCAACATTTCAAGATATCAGAGTTCCTGTTAATAAGGGTCTACTGTATATGCATAACCTCTGAAATGATATCTGCTGCCTAGTTCAGCCGTCATGTTGATTTTAGTTATCTAAACTGAAACAGGTGCAACAGTATGCAGTTTTCTTGTAACTATTTTGAGATTATATACAAACATAAACTGGTTCAAACTAGTGTGAATGTTTTTTTTGCTCTGAAGTTGACTAGAGCTATAGGTCCATTCAATCCACCTGCACCACTGAGAACCAGTTCACGGCAGTGCACGAGAAGTTCAGAAATTGTGCAGCTCGCTTCCTGCGGTATAGGCACAGCGCGACACTCGAAACGAATGCCAAGGTGCAGACACGGTGCAGGCCAACGTTACTAGACTAGCTTCAGTTGTACAACTCTCTGCCCGTGCGCTTACCACCACTGTCGCCACTCCTTGGGCAGCCGCCAGATGGCGGCGCCGCTCCCTTGCGCTCCACTGCAGACGCCTCGCCGCAGCCTTGAGCTCGTGTAGACGGGCAGCTTGCGCGTGTTTCACGCTTGCTGGCGTTCTCCCCACAGTCCGAATTAGTGATACCATGCGAAATCGGTATCCACCTACAGCGATAACATATATTGGGGTAGTTGGTTCATACTGAAAGAACGGTAAACTGCACGATAGAAAGAAACGCATACGAAGAAGCGCAGAAGCTGCGTTTTTAAGTGTTGTGTGTTTCTTCCTGCCACCTAAACCTTTCACGCAGTTTACTTTTCCCATACAGCAGCTTGGCACGTTTTCTCGGTGCTTTTACTTGCTTAATGCTTTGGTCTGGGGCAGTTATATGCCAGCTAACGAGATCAAATTTGTTATCCACAAAAATACCAGCACAACTTTCTTGTAAACCAATGAATGCTTTATTAAAGACAACGAAGTAAAAGACAACTGTATGCCCCTATATATAGCTAAGACTTAAACTGTCACAAGGGCCATAATCTAGGCAAATGATTTGGGCCTACGTGGAAACCAACTCCACCTACAGCAGCTTGGCACGTTTCCTCACTGCCTTTACTTCAAGACTGGATCCCCGCCGCTGCTCCAGGAACCTTGCCTAAGAATGCTTTTTTATGCAAGGTATGCGTGTATGCATGCGCATGACTAAATAGAAATTAGAGTAGCTTGCACAAGTGGCGCAAAGCTAAAGAAACAGCAGAGCTGATCGGCACTAAGCTGGTCCTGGCCTTATACGGGTTATGCTTTTCCGGAATTTATTGATTATTGATCGACTACCTATTGATTGGCTATCGTAAGGTATTGGCCACGTATTTGGGCTAGGCTAATCACTACCCAGTCATCCCCAGCATTTTCCAGAATTTATTAATTATTGATCAATCATTGATTAGCTATCAATAGGCTATCGCAAGGTGATGCGAGGCACAGCTGTGCGCAGTGACGTCATCGCTAGGCGAGTTTTTGTGAACACTACGCGGGGAAGCAAAAAGCTTAAACAGCTCCACTGTTAAAAATTTAATGATGCGTGCACTCAGTTCCTGAAAGCGCAAGGGGCACTCAACATGACTCAGCGCATTCTCCGACAGCTCTTCTAAGATGGCCCAGAACAGGTCACCAAACATTTCTCTTCGTTTGCTTTTTTTCTTTCCTGGTTGGTTTGACAGATACAAGGGAAAGTTCGGGAACACTTTCGGCACCGCACCCTTGGCAAGTGTCCACTTGTCTCGTGGCACCTCAACCGTCTGTCCATTGATAATATGCACAAACACTTTAAGATGTCCTGCTCATGAAAGTGTAAATCACACACCATAGATTTCGCAGAGTTCCCGGTCGGCACGAGGAATCGCTCTGTTCAACGCCGAGCGAAGTGTCGCATTGCTGGGAGCACATAAGAAATGGCGCGCCGAACTGTCGACATCGTTTGATAGCCGCTTGTTGCAGTCGGGAACGCAGCACGTCGGCGTCGTCTGCTAATATCCTTAACAAACGCGGCGAAGGCTACAGTTTCGCGGATGACATGCTTCCTGAAATCAGCCGTCGACAGCCAACCACAGAATACACGAACGCTGCACTGCATGTTTCGTCCGGCCAGTTCGCGTAGCCGGCTAGTGGGGAAGTGAAGCTGGGTGCGACGGCAGCGCCTTGAAGGCGCGGGTGGGTGGCGGTTCCGCGCAACGACGCCGAGTTTTACAACTAAAGGTTGTCTAGTAACGTTGCTGCAGGTGTTATGTCCGACTAATGTGCATGGAGTGCTTAAGTTTGAGAGTCCTGAACTGCAGATATGACCGGCTTCTGGGGCGTAAATACACACCACACTTGTGTAGACACACTAGACATGCGTAAGCGGGATTTTAACGGCCCTCGCGCCTGTGTGCTGCGTCGTCTGCTGCGGTGCTGCTTCGCACCTGTGCGTCTGCACCAAGTTGGAACCGTTAGCAGAGTGGGTGCAGCAAAATCATGAACCAGCCCTGCACCTTTTGAAACGAATGATATGGTTCAGCGGGTGCCATTGCTGCACCGCTGAAACGAATGGCAGGCTGCAGCACCTCACGAACTGGTTCAGGTGGTGCAGGCGAATCGAATGTACCTTATAGCGTTTTCGCTCTGCCCCCGAAATGAAGCAAAAGTTTCTATCCAATGCACTGGTTTTTAATAATGCACAACGCAGACTACAGAGCACCTATGAATGATTCGTATAATGTTATGGAACCAAAATTGAGTTGTGAGAAACACATGCCCTGTCTGTTTCTCTGTCCTCAATGGGTTGTGCAGCCTGAATAAATTATTATAAGAGATTTCCCTTCAATCGTAATCACTATACTCATGTTTTACTGCATCAGCTTCTTCTTAATATGAGAATACATTGTAAAAATCTTTAGTACATTGTTGCAATGATTGATTTTAACTGGGTGCAAACATCTACCACAGAAGGACGAGGCAGAAAAGAGACATCAGAACAAGGGATTTCAAAATTGTTTCATTTGAATGTAACACCTTGCCACCACAACATGCAGCAGAAGAAATAACCGAAACAGATACAGTAACATTTTATGAAATGCAATTCTGTTCAGCAGTATGACCAGACTGCAAACAGTGAACTGCAGTTAAATGCAGTTGGCTTGAACAGAACTAAAGAGAATGCGGACACCGATTTCGGTTGGCCACATGTAGGCACTATTTGTGAACTTTGTATCTGATACCCAAATCACTGAAATCTTTGCTGGATGTTACACTACATACAAAACAGCAGCAGTCTATGAACCATGTGGGAAGGTAACGCTAAAGGTTCAAGTAACTCTGTTTCGTCAAACGATTGCTCTGGTGTGATGTCACCGACTCCTCTTTGGCATTCACTTTGCTCAGCTCATTATGTGCAGCCTGTTGCATATCCTCTTCCATACAATCTAATAGCGACTGCACAAATCATTTATGCTTGCCATGGAAACAGAAGTCATTCAACTTATTATTTTGTGCAGAAGTCAGAAGTGAGACTGCGAAGAAGGATGAGTCACGATGATGATCCGGAAAGATGTCACTTGGTGCATAACACAGTAGCGGACCAACATGAAACAAAGGGAGATAAAATTGTGCAGTGTTAGTACTTTAAAAACCTGCACCGAATTACTGGCTGCCTTTTGCGTCGCACATGCATATGTGAAAAAAGCTGTGAGAATTTAAGTAGAGCGCAATTACTCCCTCTTTTGCACCATTCAGCACTTAAAATAAATCATTGTGTTAAGTTATTGTGTCCTCTGCTTGAGCAAAGCTTTGGATAAACCAAACACTTTTTCATTTTCTTTGTGTTCTGTTTAAAGGGAGCCTAACGAATGTCACATTGTGAGCTTCGCACCGAGTGAAATACATCAAATGTGTAAAGTCTCGCGTCATCAGCTGAAGGATGGCACTGGCTTCACTCAACCGCAGAAGACTTGCCACAGAGCACACGCGCAACACTTGAAGGCTCGCTTAGATCCCAGACTTCCTTTTAGAATGGAAACAGGTCCGCAGCCATGTCCACTGGAAATTGAGATGAATTGTCCACAGGGTCGAGTGGGGCCATGTGGCCACTGAAGTCTTGCATCTTTTGCCTGGGGACAGGTAAGGGCTTGGTGCCGTGACGGATAGTCATATGTTGAGTCAGTTGATACCTTCAAAAGGTGACAAAGAGAGAAAAGTTGAGTTAGCAGGAGTAGCAGCGAATACGACTATCATGATCAAGCAGTCACACTGAACCTGAGCTGTGACAAAGCAATGAGCTGCTAGAGAATGAGTTGGTGGGCACTACAAGTATGGAACAGTGACTTAAATCCGTTTTAAGAAAGGAAACCATGTAATACAGCAAAAGCAGACAAACATTAAGAGGTTTCTTCAAGATCTCGGTACGTCCGATTTGCTTTTGTGTTTTGTACTGCACGGGCAGAAATGCAACAGAAATCCTAAGAATGTCAGGCTTGATAGAGGAGGAATTCCTGTCTGATGATGGCAAGTCCACTCTATGAAAATGACAGCACACACTAAACGGCTGAAAACTCGATACTGCTGGCCCTTGTGAAAATCAACCCTAGCAGTGCAGTGCAGAAAACTTTCAGACAGTAGCGCACAGAACAAAATGACACCAAGGCTGCAATAGAAGCTGTGAATGCAACACAAGATTAGAGATCATTTCCAAGGAGATCTTAATTGTGAGATGCAAGTTCGAGGCTGCACGAAATTTAGAATGATTAAGATGATCACCATTTCAAACATGCAGTCACAGGAAAAAGTCCAAGAACTCAGACACCGTGGACTGCAGCATCCAGAATTTCAAATGTTATTTCATGATTCTATGGGGTATGTTGCAGTGCCACAAAAATAGCCAAAACATTGGGTGACCAAATTTTCTATCAGCAATATATGCGAGTTCTTATGGGAATTTATATGTACTGCCTACCTACATGTAGATAAAGATGTTCAAAAAAAGAAATTTGAAAGACAACACTATCAGAAAAAAAGCAGTTGAGTCACATGCAAAAATTTTAATGTGAGATTTGAAGACTGTAGGACAGTGAAGAAGTTTGAAAGGAAACTATCAGCAGTGCCAGAAGCCAACGAAAGGAAATAATAGGTGCCATGCAAAGAGAAGAAAAGCAAAGTGGATTAAAAAGAAGTTGCACTTTCGCCGAAAGGCAAAGCATCGAATCAAATGCGATAGCAAATTAGCAGAGAGTCATACGAAGTAAGGATAGTACTTTTATCAGCCGTATCAACAAAATTAACAAGCATGGTGTCAGCACGCGCAGCAACCATGAACACATCACACTCATTCGCCGCAGACAATTCGCCCTGTGAAAACTCTTGACGTCAGGAAATGCAGCACTAGCAGCGAGCGAAGTGACCTTCATTCTGTTGTCTATCTCTTCAAAGCAAACTGAGTGCCGAGAACAGATAGCACTCTCAAAGCTACGAGCTGCCAACTAACCCTTACACAGATCGCTTGACACAGATCGCTCTCATCATACGGCCGTGCGACCGCGCGCAGCCGCCACTTACGCAGTTGCAGCTGAAGTAGAATGCCGCCCCCCCCCCCCTCCCCTCTTCCCGATGCCTCGCAATGTTGGGTGCCTCATGTGCAATGTGCAACGGGAGACGGCGCGTTTCTTGCCCACTTTTTTCTCTTTCGTGCGGGCAAGACTGAACCGTGATTGTCGGCTCCCCGTGCATGCTGTCACTCGCAAATACAGCATAGGGCGCACGACAACGGTGCTAACGCCCTTGGACTTTATATGGAACCTCACGGTGACGATAACGGCAGAAATTTACCTAGAGTGTCCATATAATTGTTAAAAAAACGGTAAAGAAAACTGTTATTGAAAGTGCTTTGGCATAGATGAAGAAGAAAAATAAATTGGGAAGAGTGCATATTCTGTGGAACAGATAATAGATAAGCATGATAGGATATGGATAAAAAGAAATTATGGGATTTTGTGGCCCTAAACCACGATATCATTATGAGGCATGCCATGGTGGATTAATTTAGACCAGCTGGGGTTCCATAATGTGAACCCTATGCACCGTACACAGTAATTTTTGCATTTCAGCCCCATCAAAATGCACCTGCCTTGGCCGGGATTTGATCCTGCACACTCAGGCACAATGCCGAAGCTACTACAGCACGACGGTGGGCAGGATAAGGACACTAATGGAAGGAAAACGCATCAAAATGTGAGGGGTCAGGTCACATAGTGAGATCACGCCCTTGCAGGTAGAGAATGGGTGCAGATGTTGTAGGACCGCAATAACTGGAGGTGCTTTGGGAGAGGCTTTTGTCTTGCAGTGGACATAAGCTGTACAATGATGATGGCTGAAAGAAGGACAGAAGCTGAAATGCGAGTTTGGCAGGCTGTCTGAACAAAAAAGCTACAAGCAAGGAAACTTCTTCCCAGGCACTGTTTGGCAAAAACGTTTCTGCTCTAAGCATTGGGTGCACAGTGAAGAGCCCTCACAAAAGCAATCTGGCAAATCAGTTCTGCAAAAATACAGAAAATCTGAGGATGTTTAATGAAATGGAAAGGTTGTAATTCACCCAAAGGAAACCCACACGGGTTTCTCAGAAAAATATGTTTCACAATCGCAGTGATGCTACTGGCTCATGCCATTTCTGAGCATTTTTTGGAACAGCCAGAAATGCATTTTGGACTAGTAAATTGGACTTTCGGAGCAGGTTTAAGAAATCGATTGTAAACTATATTTATATGGAGTTTTTACAGTGGGAAAGCCATCTGAACGCAGTAAGTGTTCGCTGGTTCATAACCTCAATCCAAACACTAAAAATGACACCTTCCCCCTTCATTGCAGTCTTCACTATGGACTGCAACGAAGCGATGGTGTCCTAAGATGTGCTTAAAGGCACCCTAAACCACCTCAGATATTTTTTGAACATTGCAAGTAAACAGGCGCATCGAGTTCAGAATGCCGTCACGATCAACGATGCCAAACGCTGCAGCGCTACGCGCCGCGGGCGCGCCACAAAACCAAAAAAACAATGCTGTCCTCCTCCCCTCGCCTTTCCGGTAACCCCAGCGGTCGTCATGATGGCAGCAGGGGGAATCTGGTGATGTCAACGGCGGAAACGATGTCCATTGGTCGAACAAGAACCTACGACTTCCGGTTTGTCTGCTAACAGTTACGCGCACTCCCTGCTCGTCCTCGCCGTGTTGCTCGCTTGTGCGCGCTTGCGCATAGGTAATTACAGCCCGCAACGCAAGTGCCAAATCGCTCGTGTTCCAACACAGTCATGCTTAGCGGTCTCATTAGCTGCACGAACAGAGTGCGAAAGTGTTGGCCTTTTCAGACGTGCGCGCAACACAGGGTGTATAGCGGCACGCTTCGCATAACACGCGCCGGCACCACAGCAACAGCGGGTAGCCGAGAAGCGCTGAGTTCACGTCTACATTACCGGCACGCTACAGTAGCGCACCCAGGATCTCTGCCAGGGGGGGGTTGACAGTTTTCCAATACTATCTAAACAGCACTAATTTCGATTTCTTCACGAGAAATTGTCAAAAAATGGGCTTTTTGCGAGTGTGCAAACGATTGCACGTCTTACATCCTAGTTGCAGCACTCAAATGCGTAAGGAAAGAAAGGGGGTTAAACAAAAGGGGGGGGTTAATTCAGCCTCAGGGGAGGGTTACAACCCCCGAATCCCCCCCCCGTCGATGCGCCACTGGCACGCTAACTCGCCGCACGCCGTTTGGCATTCGCGGGCCGTCGTTCGACAGCGGTTTTGCTCGCGAGTGACGAGATTTCCTTGCCGTACGTAGAGAGGATGAGACCGGGACTCATTTGTGCGGCAGCCTCACCGCTGCTGATCGCTCGACGGCGCCGATATCGTCGCTAGGCCTTTTCCGGTTCCTTTCAAAGCTAAAGCGGACGGCGCTTCGAAATGAATTACCGACGCTCACAAGCCGCAATATTTTATTATCGTTGTTATCGCTCTTCACAATAATTGTACACAAAGAAGAAAAATATGCGGATATTAGCAGCGCCGTCGGCTACGATGCGAGCACAGCCGAGCCGGTCGTCTCCCGTCGGTAGCCGTGCCCTCAGCTGCAGCCGATGTTTTCGTTGCCGATGGCAGAGGCGCGCAGCTTCGCGGTCGTCGATTGGCCCATTGATCGTGCAGCGGGCGGGGCGCCGGCTGAACTGTCGTCTACTATGAATGCCTCTCACGTGGCATACTGGAGGCTGTATCGTCGTCCGCATATGTGCCGCTAGCATGGCTAGCGTGGACGTGCCTTAACCGGAAGTAAGCAGTGTTTTGAGAAGCGCGTTGGCGATGACGTATGTCACATGACATTTGCAGCAGCAATCGGCGAGGAGGAGAGACCAGCCGTAGTGAAGGAAAGAGCGAAACGAGCGAGGGCCGTTTTTCGATCATCAAACGCGTGTAACTCCTCTATTACGGCACCATTTCGAAAAATTCTCGCGGCTACGTGTTCGTTGTAGACTCGTGCACAACTGCAACACCACAACTAAATTTCGACCTCTGGGTGGTTTAGGGGCCCTTTAAAAAGCCACTTTAGCGGCTTAAAGAAGCACAGAAGAACTTGGACAGGCGATGTGCAGATATCACAAGCATTTTGAGAACCTTCAGCGTGATCTCACTGCTATAAATGTATCCTTAAAGACTGAGCACTCAATAAAAAAAAAGGAAGTTGATAATACTGCAGAGCCTACACGCACTCTCCTTTACCTCACTGAATGGTATGGGCAATCTCTATTTTTGCGATGTTGTCGCAATGCTGTTAGTACCTTCATTCATACAAGTTCTTTAAAGTTAAAGTATCTGGTTTTTGATTAAGCTAATGCTATCTATGCAAATAGCTGCTTGCATAGGTGGTTTGTGTGCTTTGGCAAACAATTTTTGGTATGCCATCCGCGGACTCGATCTTGGCTTCCAGCTGCCAGTCTAACCTGTGCTGTCTTGCCCAATAGCCGAGGCAGTTCACTGGTTTGAACATACTGATGGCCACATTGCTGTGATGGCCTGCTGCTCACGCCAACATGTCGCCTGACAGTGAATTTTTGTCACAGTCTTACAACGCGGCTAGGCCTAACCAGTGCGACTTTGTCAGCATCCTGCAGCGAAAGTTGATGTTTGGTGAAGAGTTCATTCAAATAACTTTATTGAGTGCCCTGCGATTTGGTGGGGTGGGCCTAACCCCGCCTAGGCTTCGGCCAAGGGTTGTTGGCCCTTGGCGGCTTCCTCGGCTCGCTGGACGGCCCAGAGTTGGTGCTGCAGGTCCGAGCTGAGCAACGCAGACTCCCAGCGCGCGCGGAGGCTGTCGCTGTTAGAGGCTGCATCACTGTTATCGTGTGTTATACCCGCACATTCCCATAGGATATGCTCTAGGGTGGCTCTAGAGTCGCAATGTCTGCACTTGTCAGTCGTGTATAAATCTGGGTGTATTATGTGCATGATGGCTGGACTCGGATAGGAACTGGTTTGTAACTGCCGCTATTCGACAGACTGTTTTTTGTTTAATTTTGGATGATGAATCTATGGTGTTGTGTAATTTCATGAAATTTGGTCATTCGATCTTCCCACTCCTACTCGTCGGTAGTCGCTAAAGCAGGACTAACCGAGGCTCGGTCCGTAAGCCCTCGAGCCATGCGGTGCGCCACCTCATTGCTACCGTCTGGTAGTGTGTGAGCGGGTGTCCAGATGAGATGGACACTTCTGTCGTGGTTGTTACCTAAGTTTAGGAGTCGTAGTGCCTCTGGGGAGATTCGACCATTGGCGAAGTTTCGTATTGCCGTCTGGGAATCACTGACGATTATATCTGCTTGTGTTTGTGCTATGGCTAACGCGATAGCTATTTCCTCTGCAGTTTCTACGTGTGGCGTGTTGACTGTAGCGCTCGTCGTGCATTTTCCCTCGTAATTTATCACCACTGCTGTGTAGGCGCGTTTGTGTCTGTACCTAGCTGCGTCTACAAATATGCTGTCCTTGCTGTTACCGAATTTCTTTTGTATATCGCGTGCTCTGCCTTTTCGCCTACCCTGATGGTGGGTGGGATGCATATTCTTGGGCATTGGAGGGACGGTTATCATGCCTCTGATGTGTCTGGGCATATCTACTTTGACACCATGTTGGGCATAATACCCTATACCCAGGCGATCCAATATTTGCCTACCTGTTTTAGTTTTGGACAGGCGTTCATATTGTGCTATGCGTTGTGCCTCGATTAGCTCATCCAGTGTATTGTGAAGACCTAGCTGCAGTAGTTTATCGTTGCTGGTGGTGATGGAGAGTCCGATTGCTTGCTTGTAGATTTTTCTGATTAAGCAGTCTAATTTGTATCTTTCTGACGAGTACCATCGTAGGTACGATGCGACGTATACTATTCTGCTTATTACAAACGCTTGGACTAGCCTAAGCAGATTGCCTTCTTTCATTCCACTGTGTTTGTTGGCTATTCGCTTCAGTAGTCGCATAATTTGAGATGTTATATTGTATAATTTACGTATGGTCTCTCCATTGTAGCCATTACTTTCAATGATGAGCCCCAATACTCTGATCTTGTCGACCTTGGGTATGGGCGTACCATCCGCGGTAGTTAGGCGAATTTCCGGATGGTTTCGTTCCTCGTAGTTGCGTGGCTTTCGGCCACGTCGCGATGGAATATAAATGAGGAGCTCAGATTTCTCAGCCGAACACACCAGTCCGGTTCCTGCTAGGTATTGTTCAACTGCTTCTATTGCACGTTGTAATGTGCTTTCAACCTGTCCATCGTTGCCATCGCTCACCCAGAGGGTGATGTCGTCAGCGTAAATGGTATGATTGAGGCCATCGATTTCCTGTAGTTTTGTTGGTAATCCAATTAGAGCCAGGTTAAACAGCATCGGTGATATTACTGAACCTTGGGGCGTACCTGCGCTTCCAATCTGTAGTTCTTCGGAGTTAAGGTCTCCTATCCTAATGTATGCTTTTCTGTTAGTAAGGAAGTCTCGTATATAATTGTATACTCGCTGGCCTAGGCCTAGCTCACTTATTCTGTTTAATATTGCTTCGTGGGTAACCTGTCAAACGCCTTCTTTAGGTCCAATCCTAAGATAGCTTTGGTGTTCCGACTGATGTTATCTATAACTTGATGCTTAAGTTGGAGCATTGCATCCTGTGTAGACAAATTTCTCCGGAAGCCCAACATTGTAGGCGGGAGAACGTCGTTGTCCTCGAGATAGTTGGTCAGTCTCGCTAGGACAACGTGCTCCATGAGTTTGCCCACACAGGACGTGAGTGAAATGGGTCTCAAGTTCTCCAACTGCAGCGGTTTGCCTGGTTTAGGTATTAGAATAATCTGGGCCGTTTTCCATTGCAGTGGTATTTTACCGGATAGCCAGCATGCGTTTATATACTTGGTAAGTTCTTCTAGAGAGGCATCATCGAGATTTCGGATCGTCTTGTTAGTTATTCCGTCTAGTCCTGGCGCAGATGTAGTATTTAGCTTTTGTAGAGCTGCTCTCAATTCCGCTTCGCTAATCTCTTCGTCTAATTGTATGTTTTTGGTGCCTGTGTAATCTGGGTGAGTTGTTGGCTTAGCCCGTGATAAATACCTTGTGGCTACCTCATCGATAAAAGCTTCTTCAGTTTTGTCATATGCATGCAAGATTTTGTTTATGTTTTGTCTGTACGTGGCTTTACTTTCCTCAGGATTCAAAAGGTGCCTGAGGAAGTTCCACGTCCTGGATAATCCTAACTGATTATCCATATTAGTGCATGTTGCTTCCCATTGTTGGTTACAGAGCTGCTGTGCGTATGCTTCTATATCTCTGTTAAGTCGGGCTAGCCTGCGTCGGAGCGTCCTGTTGTGTGTCTGAGTTTTCCATCTCCTCAGGAGACCTTCTTTAGCTTCCCACATATGTAGGAGTTTACTGTCTACCTGCTCCATTTGCGCGTCCTGGGGGATTATTTGTGTGGCTGAGTTAACATCCTGCTTCAGCTGCGTGCTCCAGTCCGCGATGTCGGTGATAGTATTATCCTTTTTCTCGCGAATTTGTCTGAGTTTGTTCCAGTCTACAATTTTCAGTTGTTTGCCCTTGGATTTGCTTGGCCCTGCTTTAACAGTGATTTCGAGGATATTGTGATCGCTGCCGAGATCCTGTTGGGTGTTAAGCCAATTCGCATCCCTAATGTTCTTTGTAAAGGTGAGATCTGGCGTAGTGTCCACACTAACACTAGACCCTCTCCTCGTAGGAGTCGACGGATCTGTGATGAGGGTAAGGCCCTCTTGTTGTGCGTCTAGCCATAGGTGTCTACCTTTGGGGTTTTCAAATCTGTATCCCCATGCCGTATGTTGTGCGTTGAAATCCCCTCCAATCACTAAGGCTCTGCCTTTTGCGATAGTGACGGTCTTGCGGAGAAGGGATCGGAAATTGGGAAGTCGGTTTCTTGGGTTACTATAAACATTAAGGAGAAATAGGCTTTGATTGTTTTTTCTAGCAGGCATTAACTCGATTAATATATTGTCTATATCCGCAATGCCTGTATCATATTGAACGACCGTGTACCTACGTTTGACTAGAGTGGTGACAGCTCTCGTCTCCCCGTAGGCACTACAGAATGATCTGTGCCCAGATAATTTGACCTTACAGTGTGGCTCCTGTAGCATTATGACATCAGGATGTTCATTATTAATTAGGTGTTGATGTAAGTTGGATCTTTTTCTACTGTATCCACGACAATTCCATTGCCAGCTAGTATAATGGTCGTTTCGATCCATGGTGGCAGCTACAGTTTTCCGGTTCCCTCCACCGTAGGCGTCGAGGGTTTATTATATGGCTTACTGGTTGTTTTGATGGGGCCACCTCCACTGGTTTGCGGTCCCCACGTCTTCCTACGAGATTCAATGTCGGCAAATTTTGTATTAATTGTGTTAAATTGTTGTTGTATTTGCGTCATAATAGCCTGTGTAACTTGCTGGGTAATTTGTGTGCCCAGATCTGTAAACTGTGTACTTATGATATCTAGCTTGCTTTCTAGAATGTCAATTTTGCTTTCGAGTTCATCCTGTCTTTTCTCAAAAGGTTTAACGGATTTGGTCTTTTTAACTGCGATCGTCTTGGTATCGTCTGTGGCTTTGCGTTTGGCTGGCACGTTAGCCTCTTCCTCCATGTCTGCCTCTTTTTCCTCAATACTATCTAGTGTGACACCTTGCCCGTTTTTAAGACTAGTGTTCTCTTTCCGCAGTCTACTGTTTTCTTCTTCTAGAGCGACAATCCGCTGATGATGTTCTAGCATCATTTGTTTCATCTGTGCTAGTTCTTTTTCTAATGCTCTATTTCTAGTGTTAAGTGCAGCCTCTGCCTCCGCGCGCGGAAGCCACGTCAGCTCAGCTCACCTGTGATGGGGGTCCGGTGGTGTGGTTGCCGATAGTGCCCTTGCTGTTGCCAATGGCCTGGGGTGACTTGGTGGGGTTGCCACTGCGAGGTCTGGACCTTGACCTTGATCGGTTGCCGGAGTGTGATCTGCTTCTGGTTCTTGGGAGGGAACCCGATCTGTTCCTGCTGGCTGTACTTGGGCTTCTTTGGTTGTCGACGTAGTTCTCGTATTCCACTTGTTCCTCTCTCCGGGCTCGTTCCCATCTTCGTCTTTTGACGAGGTATGGGATCCGGTACCTTTCTTGGCATCGTTTATCCGTGGTCGGGTGGTCATTTCCACATAGTTGGCATTCTGCTTTGCATTCGTGGTCTTGCTTTGGATTCTTGCTGCCGCAACTCCGGCAAATTTTGTCAGTAGGATTGGGGCATACGTCTGCTCAGTGTCCAAGTCTTCCGCATTCGTAGCAGATGTCAAATTGTTTCTTGTAAAGTGCACATCGAACAAGCGCAGCTCCGTAGTTCACATAGCTAGGGACGTAATATCCATCAAAAAATGACGATTACGTTGTTTGTATTGCCCATACATTTGGCGTAGAGGACGCTTGGGTTACGTGGAGTGACCAGCTTCCTAACGATGTCTTCCGGGCTTTCATCGGCAGAGATACCTCGGATGACTCCTTTCGAGGTGCTCTCTGGTGCTGCGCGATAAGCACAGGCTTCATATTCCTTGCTCCCAATGCTCAGACTGGTTATCGCGACATACTTTTTGGCTCTTTCTTTTGATGGTGTGCTGAGGACTATAATTTTCTGCTTCTGGTTGAGGCAAAGATTATCTTCTTCATCCGCTGTACGTTCAACATTTGCAGCACGTCGTACGCTGTGGTAGATGCGGTCTGTACCGTGTTCAGTCACGTTGAGTCCCCCTCTTGGTCTAATAATGATCCTGTAGTCGTCTACTGGTAAGTGTGGCATGCGGCTTGCGACGATTAATTGTCAGATCTGCCGATTGCCCTTTTTCTTGTTCCATGAGGTTTCGTTAGCTCGCTGAAGTGGTGTTTTATCACTACGTGGCCGGTCCACGTCAACAGTGAGTCTTCGACGATTTCTTTTAATTTCGAACCAATGGCCTTGGTCCAACTCTTCTGGTTAAATATCTTCGCCTTCTACACGTACAACGTCCATGTTTGGCATGTTTAGAGGCGTTAGGCTCAGCACGTCAGCCATCGCGGCTGGTGATACATCGCGACGGGGATGCTATCGCTAGGCTTAGGCTTCCCAGTCGGCGTGGCAAACTGCTTGCAATGATTGCTGGAAATGGCCCACCTGGTTGATTAGGTGTCCAGGTGATCCTTGGATCTTCCTGCTTCTCCTGAGAAGTGAATTTCCTCGTTATAGTCGAAAAACCGCCGGCAATCATTCGAAGTTTACGGAGCCGACGTGAAACGCATCCGCTTTCGGTCTTCTTCTTCTTCCTTTCTCTTGGTGAAGAGTTGACCAAAATTTATAGCGGCTGTATAACATTCTTAAAGCCATGAAATCGCCTCGCCAACAAAAGTGTGGGATAGGTGACAAATTGATTGGCGGCAGTTTTGTTCATATAGTTATAGTTGACCAAAATTTATTGGTGAAGAGTTGACCAAAATTTATAGCGGTCGTAAAACATTCTTAAAGCCATGAAATCGCCTCGCCAACAAAAGTGTGGGATAGGTGACAAATTGATTGGCAGCAGTTTTGTTCATAGCTGACATGTCTGGGACATACAGTTAAACCTGGATATAACGAAATTGACAAATTCCCGAAAAACTTCGTTATAAAGAGGATTTCGTTATATGCAGGTTCGGCACGAAAATTCGAAAAAGAAACGCCTACCGTATTTACTCGATTCTAACGCACCCTCAATTGTAGCGCGCACCCGTTTTCCGTTTTCGTCGAAGCACTCATCCTTGGAATGTCACACCAGGTACTGGATGCGTGGGCGCGTGTCGTTTCGCACAAGCACGAGGCATCAGAAACCAAGAGCGAGCGTCACGATGGCGTCGTAGCGTCGTATAGTGTTACAGTAGAACCCCGCTGTTTACGTTCCCGGGTGCTGCGTTTTCCCAGCTGTTATGTCGTTTTCAGCCGATCCCGGCACAGCTCCTCCTATAGAACCCAATGCATTGGTAACCCCACCGTTGCGACACAACTGTGGGATCGTTCCCGCATCGTACATTGCAAACTTCCACCCCGCGCCGGCCCGAGCGGCCATTCTGACTTTTCATGTCGCTTGGCTTGGTGGCTTGACGATGGCATTGGCCGCCCAAAGTGCCGGGGGCGACAACTATGACGTATTTTCGGTTTCTGCCAGCAAAAGTATGGCCCTTGAGATCCATATTTGCTATCTAAAGATGATGTCTATGACGCGTTGTGGCCCTAAAATTGGTTTTGGCTCATCGATGTTTTGTATAAAGTCTAAGGGCGATAACGCAGTCGCCGCGCGCCGTATGCTGTATGTGCGAGTGGAGCCGACGACCGCGTCTAAATCTCGCACGCGCACGAAAGAAAAGCAGGGAGGAAGCGCGCCTTCTTCCGTTGCACTCGAGGCACCGGCGAGGGAGCGAGGGTGGGGGGGGGGGGGGGTAGCGGGCGGCGTTGTACTGTCACGGCCGCTGGATAAAAAAAAAAAAAAAAGTGGCCATGGTACTGTACTCTGGCATCAAATGCCGTACTGCGCGGCGGCGTGCGGTCGCGCGGGCCGTATCTTGAAAGCAATCTGCGTTGGGGCAGAGTCTAGGCAGTGTAGGTGCGCCGGCGGCTCGTAGCTTTGTGCGTGCTGTGTGTTCTTGGTGCTCAGTTTGCGTTGAAGCGATAGACAACAGCACGAAGGTCACTTCGCTTGCTTCTGCAGCGGCGCTTCCACATGCCAGCGTTTGACAGCGCGTGTGCGCGCTCGCCGAGTGTGATGTGTCACAGCGTCTGCCAGCACGTCGGCAACATCAACAGGAAAAGGAGAGTACCAGCTTGGCGGGCTAGGCCAGCTGCAGCAAGCGGCAAGATCAGGTTTGAATGAAGGGAGGGGGAAAGGTCACGCCCGCGGCGGCAAGGTCGCCGGGTCGAGGGATGCAGGCCCGCCTCGCAGACGCTCACACGCACGCACACGTGCGCTCGCTTTGCATTCCGTCGCGGCGGAGAAGGTGTTTCCGGATGCTGCTCGCGCAAACATGACAAAATTTGGGGCGAAACCTCTAGGTTGTCGGCGGGAAAAATTCGTTAAATCGAGGGGGTCTCCTGCTGCCACTTCATTACATAAAGGTCTCAAATACATGTGCTTCTATGGAGTAACGGCGGGGAATAGAAAAACTTCGTTATATTCAGGAATTCGTTATATGGAGGTTCGTTATAAGCAGGTTTAACTGTAGTGCCCGTTATGTTTCCCATTATGTTTGAAAATTAAGCAAGACACCACAGAGTGTCCAAAACTCTGGTCACCATTTTATAAAACATTGGTCATACTGGAGAGGAGCGTGGGGTCTGGTTCAAAGCCAGTGTGATCACTCGCCACTGCCGGCCTGAATAGCGACACTGTCCCGTTACCTAAGCAACCCGCATGCGGCAGGGTGGAATATATTGAAAATAGGTGACAGCCCACGGAAGGAACAGTGGCACAACCCAGGCCTAATTAGAGAGGCTTGGCTCAGTCCGCCACGAATCTAATGCAGCTGCTGGTCTATGCCACTTCCGATGGTTCAGAGAAATGGCACTTAACATTTTATTTTCGTTCTTGAAAGTCCGAGCAAACCTTTCAGTGTAGGCTAGGTGCAGATTTCTCATATTTTTGCTAAAATGTAGCAGGGTTCACCTCTCGGCGCAGTTCAGCGCAAATGGTGCAGCAGTAGCATCACTGCAATTGAGGAAAACCTTGTTCCTGTCCCGAGATCATGTCCAACGCCTATTCAGGTTGGTCGCTCTACCATTTCAGCTAACCAGAGACTACACCACTGAGCGAGGACAAATGAAACGAGAATTCCAAACGCAGGGGACTCAATATGGTTTTCTTAGTACTTTCACGCTTCTCTCAGCTGAATGACAAAAGCTATCCGTTTGTTAGCGTCGCAAGGCTCACCTGCGCTGGAAGCTCTTTGGGCAGAACTCGCACCGGTGCGGCCGTTCCTTGGTGTGTCGAAGCTGGTGCCTGCGAATGGCGCTCTCGAAGCGGCTCACAAATGGACAAAAGTTGCACTGCAGCAGCTGCCAGCGCCTGTGCGAGCCCAGAGGGGGCGCACCAGAACTGGCAGGAAGACCTGCAGAACAAGTGCAGGAGCAGAGGAAGCACTTAACCTGGTGCCGATTAGGCTGAGTTGGAATAGAGAATTCACGTCAGCAAATCAGCTCTTACACAAACAAAACATGTGCATAGGACAAGCATTGGACTTGCAACTAAATTTATTCACAAAGGGTCATCTACAGGAAAATTAAGTGTAGGGGCAGCATCATTTCGCACATAAGAGAATAGAAAAAGAGTATCAGTCGAAGCCGTTGTAAAGAGAGCTGAAAGCAGCTACGGTGCGTTTGTACATCTTTCACGGCCTAATTTGCTTTCATTTTGTAATGTGCTTAGTGAGGTTGACTGTGCCTACTAGCACAGAAGGACGAACTAGACAGACTGAAAATGAATAAACACAAGCCTGCCGAATTCATCGCTTTACTAAGTTGCTTATGTGATTTCCCTTAGTATGGTGATGCTAACTACAGTGAAGGTTGGTGTGAAACTGCACTGTTTATAACAGATAGACAAATTTCCTCCCATGCTTGATCGGATAGTTTCATTGTTCATATAATCTGTTGCTCTTGCAACAGACATTTTTGCAATACTGTTCTTGAGTTTTTCCATATCCTACAATGAATTGCGTCCTAGAGATGTCGTAGGGTATGTAATTTTTGTATTTGTTATTGGGATGTGACATATTGATGGCATGCTCCAATTCTAGTTGCGGTATCCTTGTAAACATTGCCTGCGCAAATCGCTTCGCAAATCATAATCTGCAACTGCATTTGTTTGAATTACCGAGGGGAGGCTGACCTTCATCAAAGACATCAAAGACTTGCACATACCCACAAGGGTATGCACCACAGAATCAGGCACCAAAGGCAAAACCCGCTATTGGAAGTGACTTTCAAAAAATGAATAAATGAAACCAAGAGGAAAATAGAAACATTGGGCGGTAATGTTAGTTATAAGTTCAGTGCTTGTTCTATCCATTTTTTTGGTGTGTAAGCACCTATTCACTGGTTTACTGTTCGTTCACATTAATTGGCCATAATTGATTGACTTTTTATCAACAGAAGGACTACACTTTTCAGCTGGAACCTGTCTCCACCGACTCTCCCAGTTGCTGGTATTGCTGATGCCCCCAAAAAGTGCTGCACCTTTCCCTTATCCCCTAGTGTGGGGTAGCAAACGGGACGCTCGTCTGGTTGACCTCCCTGCCTTTCCTCTCCTTGCTCTCTCTCTAGGGCCTTGCACGTGATATCTAAAGCAATACATTACATTAATAAATATTTCTTTGCAAATTATTCAGTTGAGGTTGTTTTGTTGCCAGTTAAGTAAATGACACTACTCTCATACAAGCACATGCTAAGCAGTGTTGGCAACTTTTTGGGACGAAGTCACCCAGTTGCAGCCCAAATCGTCATCATCACTTGATTTTTCCTTAAATGCTCCATTTAAGCGAAAAATCAAGTGGTGATGATGATGACTTGTTTGGAATTTTTTATGTTCAAAATGTTCCTAGATGCCTTCCTTGTTATTTTTAAAGCTATGACTTTCTGCAATGGCGAGATAATGGTCAGATTGTGAAGAGAGAGAACCTGTGTTTCTTTAAAACAATATCAAATTTCAATATTGTGCTTTGCTTAGGAAAGCAGCTTTGATACACTGAGATGACTCACTAATAAGCTCTTTATTTGGTCCTAATTAGCAACAAATAAAGGCACATATACATCCTTGAGATTAAATGCTGGTAAAGCATTAAAGTTAGGCAAAATTCCTTAAGGAATGTTATTAGGGAAACTTAATGGCTACTTACATCACTAAAAAGGCCCCTATAACTCCGAAAACACAAAGTAGTGGTTAATTAAGATGACTAAAGCTCACTAAATTTAGCAAGTTTCTCAACAAATTACAAACACTAATGTTTAGGACACCTTAGTTAAGCTGAGTTCCCTATAAACTGGATGAATTGCCACAGCTTCATTCAGTTCCCCTCTAAAGGCACCTACATTCGATAGAAAATAATGAGTGAAGAGGCAAAGTTAACACAAAATAGTTGCATTCAGTTTTGACTATGCTGCTGCGGTTGAGCCAACAATTGTATACTGAATGGCCAGATGCAATGAAGTAGATCTAAAATTCAGTTGGCCAGGCCTTATCTTCACGAAGGAAAATCTAAAATAAAACAAAAATGCATATTTTGATGTGGCACAAGTTAAGCGAAGTAAATCTTTGTTTGCACACAGTTCGAAGTTTCAAACAGTTATTGCTAAACTATTATACTGCAGCGTGGTGCACCCTACATGCGGAACAAAGCAGTGTCATGACCACACACGGTCATGTAAACGATACCTTGCACTGTATGACTCGTTTATCAGTAATGAAACCGAGTGTGAAAGGCAAGAGATGTTACATGTTTAAGAGGTACTCAAATCTGTAATATTTTCAAGCTTCTGCACTGTTTACATCTGGGTACTTTCTGTACACGCTTGGCTGAAGACACCCCTGCATCACACATTAAATCTAGCAGTAAATCTACTTTTGCAATGAATATCGACTGAAACACACTTCGAATTCCCGAACTAGGGACGGGCAATAAAGTCAGGCTGAACATCAACTGGGGCCACATCCACATCCGATCGCTTTTGGGGCATATCAGTTTCCGAGCTCATTGATTGGGTGAGCCAGCAGAAGTGAACACAGTAAATTGAATGGCATACCACTAATCAGCAGCTTCCATTTCAAGCTGTATTAAGTTTTCCCGACAGAATGAGAGGATGCCCAATGTGCCAGTGACGCATCATGCCAGAATTTGTGCCACATAGAAGTGAAGGCTTCTAGAAAATGACTGATCCAAGCATGCAGCCCCTGTACAAAATCATGAGGTGAAAGACAAGAAGGAAACAATAAAAAAAGAATGCGAACATTGTGTACAGTCCTATGTGTGCATACCTGCCAACCTGTGAACCTTAAAATTTGTAAAAACCCCAGCATGAACTTCTTAAGGTTTGCCTCGAACACGCATCTTTTGTTGGATACACATGCACTTTATAACAACAAGTTACCCTTAGACACAGCACGAAGAAGCTGCAAACTTGGAACAGCACAAAGTGTAAGGAAACACACTTTCTTTTTAGATCACAGAGATTTCTTTCTCAGCAAGTTTGTTTTATCCATTTTGCTTGCTTCAAGAACTCGTATGAATAAACTTGCTCCAAATGGGTAGCCCTGTGGTGTCCTTTTACAGTGAAAAGACTTCCAATGGTATGGCCGCAGGACGGGTAAGCTATATCATGAACACAATTTCACAATTTATTTTTTAAATTCATAAAATCGTAGAAGGAGCCGGAATTCAGTAAACTTTAGGGTAAAATTGAGAGTTGGTAGGTATGCACATGACAGTCAAAACACAGCACAAATAGGCACAGCATTTTGTTCTACTTTTGTTCTGCTTTTCAAATTTGGGGGGAAGCACAAGCCGATCAAGAGCGAAATTATTATGCGCGTTGCGATTCCGTGAAATTGACAAGGGAAAGCACACTTTTTACAAAAAAAGATTGCTTCACATAAGACAAGGCAGTACTCTCTACTTCCTATGCAAACACAAGTTATCCTTGGCCTTATTTACGGACAGCAGAGAACATGCCTGAGCTTAGTGCTATGTATAGGCTACTAAGTGACAAAAGCAGTTGCTTGTGACAATGTCCTGTTGACGTCTTTGTGCTCTTTCCACACTCCTATGCAGTCGTCCTCTCAGTTTCATGTGGCAGATGGAGCAATGTGGTGACAATGGTCTGGAAGAGAGCAGAAGACACATCAAGCAACAAGTACTGCTACACTCTGTATTTTCTCCTTAAAGGAAAGCTGAAGCACTTTAAAAACAAAAAAAGAGCTTTCAACGAATTGTAATAACTTCTCACCCCCTGAATATGAAAATTACAGTTTAACAAGCCACAAGTCATTACAAGTCACTTTAATTTAGTGAAAACGAGCAGCAGCGTCTGCGGTAGACGCCACGGGTCCCTTAAATGGGCTCTGATAATGAAGACGATCATAACATCATCGCGGATATCGGCTAAGCGCGTGATTCGAATAGTGCTCACGCGAACCCTGTGTTGATGTCATTCGCGCGCTTGCTCAGCATGCGGAGGGGGGAGCTCCGACGAATACATAAACAGTGGCTGCAGCGCTGCTACGTGCGCAGTTGACAAAAGAACTCCCGGAGCTGAATCATGCTGCGGCACCCTTTCCAATCCACTGTAAATCTTCAAATTCTACCAACCTCTCCAGCATCCCTTCAAAGGTCGACTGCAACAAAGTTTTCGAGCCGTGCAGAATGCTTAGGTTGAGATGGTGCAGATGTAGAGAAGCTTCGGTGCAAAATTTTACATTTTAAATATGTTTGCATGCGTCAGAAAAGACTTGCAAAAGTTTATATTCTTGATGCCAAACCAGAAAAAAAAAGAAAGAAAAAGGCGCCGCCATTATCACACGCCGGAAGTGACTCACGACTTTATGTGCACGACTACTCGGCATGACCTCAGAGATTGGGCACCGCACATGGCGGACTGAAAAATCTTAGAGGCAATGTGCTTAGGATTTGCGTCATATTCGCTAATCACCACGCGCACACGTCTGCTTAAGTGCTATTTAAAGGCTGCCAATAAAAAAATTTGGCAATTATCAGACCAGCAGTCCTGCCAAAATTGCTTCAGTAAATAAGTTTAACATTGTTTTATTGAAGTGGCATCTGACACAAAAATACCTTTGTTTTATATAATATTCATTAAAAGGATGCATTTGTTACATGCTGATATTGGCGAGAAATATTTAATTTGCTTTATTATATCTAATAATTGGTTATAGTATCAAAGTTTGACTATACTACTCATTCATCACCAATATTGCCAAAGTTTAAGTTTGTAGCAGTTGGCCTTCAAAAGTTTGCTACAGCCATGCCACTTAGTGTAATATGCATCATTTATAGCCCAGAGATTTCAAAATGTAACAATCAGTTGACCTCCAATACAACCAAGTAGCAGTCCTCAATAAATACTTCGAACACAGAACTCCAAGCAGGACAGAAGTTCACAGGAAGCTGTAGGCTTGAAGTAAATAACAGTGGTCAAATAAAGAATGTCGCCAGAGCCAAGATTACAACAAAGAAACTTGTCGAAACATTGACTCCAGCGGCATTCCTTGTTAAACTACAGTTCCCCTCTCCAACGTTGAACGACACATTACAGGATGTTTGAACAATATGAAGTTTCTTTAACTCATGATGAACCTCATTGCAAAAAACAACGCAATGGTTAGATACAAAGCACCTCAGATCTAAAACCTATTTACCTCCGCATAAGCAGTGCGACATATTTCTGCAACAAGACAAAGTGCACCGCTTGCAAATGCGACCAAAACATAGCGAGTCGCATACTGGAAGAATGAAGGTACCCAAACGATATGCGATTCAAGGTAACAGAACGTCTACAAGTTGTAGTTGTAAAATATGAAATAGTTATACAAGGCCGCCTCTGACAAACATAGGTCCACCTATCGAAACGTTTCCCAGCCTTTCTGAGGTACTTTATTCCCATTTATATAACCTCTATATCATATCATACTGCAGAAAGCGTCGCAGATGAAAAACTGCACTGCGAAATGCAAGGAGTGAGACTTCTATGATAGCACTCCACGCAAAGCTTCTGTAGCATTGCCTGCTATGTATGAAACAGAGTATTTGTTCGACTTTTATACCAAGAAGTGATGCTTACTATGAGGTTCATCTCGCAGCACTGCCTGGGACAACCCAGACAGGAAACTTGCGTGCAACGTGCCAATATGCCCAGTTATAAATGAGAAGATCTGGAAGGCATTGTGAAGCCTACATCCTCATCACCTTACGAACACAATGAACACTGTTTAGAGTAGGCCACTGCAGCAAACTACACAAGTGAACGATGTGGCGCTTACCATGCAAGAGAAAGGTTACAACACACTGCAGCATAACACAAGATATTAAAAACACTTCGTAAAGTGGAGTTCAGAAAGTAACAAAGAGTTGATTCCTTCTTAACAGTGTGACAGGAGGCTATAATGGACGTCTCTTGGAACTCCTTTACCCCATGTTTGGTACATAGGACAACATAGATGACAACCACAAACTTGCCCAGGCATTCTGGTTGCACGGAAACAAGGAAGTTAACAGCCAGATGGTTGTTCAGTACATTAGCGCAAACTAGATTTTAATCTAACGGAACCAAAGACTGAACTCGGCAAGTTTCGAGAATGTCTACTTCGCCAGAATGGCTCAAATGCAAGAAAATAACCTTGAAATCCATGACTTCACACTGACATACAGGCACTGGGATTTTATTGTGAAATTCAATATAAATGTAATTCTAGCCTTCGTATTCTCGCATGGTATGTTGGAACAAGAACGACGAAGAAAGAGAGGTAGCACTCTAGTGCTTCGGACCATGGGCAACAGCAGCTACCCACATAGTCGGGCTATGGTTTATGTTTAATGAACCCCTTTTCCTATGCATTGCGAGGCTTGATTTCCTACAAGTGGTCCTGAAATCCGGGTATTCGGGAATACCAACATGGTGTTCAACCCCTTACCACAAAATTAGTGACAGTAGAGTTCTGAAAGTACAATTTACTAGTCTTAACTGATTCGGTGTTTCTCTTTAGTGTGCCTTTAACGCCAATAACTTGATGGCGGCGTAACAGAAAGGATGGACAGACAGAGCAAGCACTGTTTTGAGCTTTCAAATGCTGTCACTTCGAAAAAGAAATACAAGACAGATCACAGCAAAGAAGAAGGAGATGATACAGCACTTTGCCTTTCCTCCCTCATTGAGTTCGAAGTCTGTTCATTGTCCTGTTTCATGCTGTTAACAGTACAACAAGAACATTAAGTACTTCAATGAGCTGGTGTGGCAGATGCAAAACATTTAGGGCGATGGGGTACACATCAGAATTATGTTAGGGTGTCTTGCAGCCAGTGGGGAAACACAAGAATGCAGTGCTCAATGACTGACAGGACACCTTCTTGCCAATGATGCACGGCACTGCATATCAAGAGGGAACTAATAACTGTTGCCAACATGCCTTGTCACTGGGCAGCAGACCGGCACTTCAAAAGACGGCTGCCGCCAGAGCTTTTGAGAAGACTGCAATGAAGGGCGACAAAGCATATCCTAACAGTGTGCAGTCTTTAATAGCGATGTTTCTTAACAGTGACGGAGTTCCAATTGATATCATTGCCAGCCTATCACTTATTAGTTGTCGCTGTGAATGGTGTCTATCTGCGAAAACAAGCTGCTCACATTGACTGTGCAGCTGAAATTGGTTGCTGTGTGTCACTTTCATACATTGCTTTTGGCATTTATGCTTTGCAATACTGAAAGAAATCTGCCCAATAGCCATCATTTCACTCTTGTGTACGGATAAAGAAGTGGTGGTGCTTTTGAAAAGCTTAAAAAGAAGGGCAAGTGGCCTTATCAAAATTCTGTGCTCCCAGCATCATGTAAAGAATGTTTGGCTTGGATGAAGGTGACAAAACATTTTCTGGTGACTTATGCAAGTTTGCTTGCTGTGCCCAAGAAGTGTTGCAGAGTCTATTTAAAAGAGCATTTGACCTACTGCACAAACACCTAATCTGAAGTGCTTTATCCTCATACTTAATTGAGAACACCACAAAAAAAAAAAACTAAAGGTAATGGCACTTTCTTTGTATTCTGCAGGCTTTCTTTGCAACCCACAGAAAGGAATCAGATACAGTCGATTTTTGAAATTTCGACCCTGACGGGACCTACGAAATTGATTGAATTATCCAATAGGTAAAATTAAATAAGGTGTAGAAAAACACTAAAACACCCCGTTAATTCATTTGGCTGTATTTGCCTGATCAAACGCACGCCCACTTTCTATGTGTCCAAAGTAGAAAACTAACACAAAAATGAGATTAAAGCTACTAAGCAAAACAAATTCAACACAGCCGTGGCCTGTTGGTTAGGGCATCCGCTTCAGCTGTGGAAGGTGCTTTGTCCCACTGTCGGACACCCACTGGAATATAAATTGGGCAAGAGCATTCTCAGGCCAGGCGTCTAGCTTTCGTCAGGGGTGCTCACTTGGGAGAAGCTCTGTTAACCCCACTGTCCCTTTCGGGAGATTAGTTTCAAACCTCGTAGCCTGCAAAAGTGGCATCTGCAAAGGTGGTACTCGAGTGATGCATCGGTGCACTGCCCACTGTGCGCACATCCTCACACACTGGTCCCTTCATAGGAGCGCCACAGCTCTCGCACCTGCACAAGGCGCCGACTGCCCTCATTGTACACACACTTCCCTGCCCCGTAGTACGTGCACAGCACACGCTGCTGCAAGCTGTTTTGAACAAGACCGCAGTGGGTGAGCATGTAGTGTGGTTCTCACCCAGCACAGCATGCGGCAAACACACAAGTCCACATAGAAAAAGGACGAGAAGGCGATGTAGAGACAAGGCAGAACAAAAGTGTGGACAAATGTTGAGCAGTCATTACTGGCTGGCTTACAAGACAAGTGTGGGTGCAAACACGCGTGCAAGTGCTACGGGAGGATTGATCAGCGACAATTTGGCGGCTCATATATTACCATTGGCATGAATTGAAATGCAAGCAGGAAACAACTGATAACATCCCCTATTAGATAAAAATACATTATCAAGAGCACCCCCTACGATAGGCACGAGTGAAAGAACACAGGACATGCACACACTGATTATCATTACGACGGGGACAAGCAAAACTTGCCAAATTTGCAATCCTAGTAAGAGTAATTACATGCGACTTGTAATCGCAATGCAACCGGTTTCTATGCATGGAGTACTCCCAAGTGTACGTGTTGGAGCCAGAATTAAGCTACCATTACAAATGCAGGTGAACCAGGAAACAGAACGACACACTAAAGTCATTTCAGAATTGTTCGTGTTTGAATTTACACTGACAGCACATACTCGCTCAAAGATGGATTCATTTGGCGCTACATTCTTGTCCAGTCACTGAATACCATGCAGTTAGTCACTTCCACAGCTGAATGGTACACTCAAAAGAGTTTATGACCTTCGGGGTGTACCTTGTCCCCAAACGATGATTGTCATCTGTCTTGCTCGAGCTTTTTTCGTTTAAAACTTTGCGCTCGCTACTGTCCTGTAACAAATGCTATGTCATGTTCATAATGCACATGCCGCTTGTGGCCTGAAAGTGTCAGGTGTGCAGCATTACAGGAAAGGCATGCAAGATAGAGGATGATTATTGTATGGGAACAAGAATGTATAGGCTTATTGTATGGGAACAAGCCCCAAAATGTGCAAACTTTTCTTAAAACGTACTTCCAACTGTGCGTCCTACAAAATACAGCAAAATTATTTTGGTCCTTCTTGGGTAGATAGAGTTACTTTTGGAAAGTATGTTTCACAGAATGTGGTTCCCAGGCTCTTTATGCCAGTAGGAAATCAAACAAAAACGACTTTTGCTAAAGCTTGTTCAGGCGGCTAACTACAGTCAAACCCGGACATATCGAACCCACTTATAACGAATTATTGCGTACATCGAACAGCTGTGAAATCCCCTTGAAGATCCCTATGCAAATGTATAGGGCTGGTGCACGCGTATATAGAACAGCCGTTCACCAGCACATTCGATATATCGAATGCGGCGCCACACCGAAGACCTCAAAGTGCACTTCTTCTTGCACTTCGATGTCTTCTGGCACTTGAAGGTGGAGAAGAGAATGTGCAGAGCCCTTGGCTGTTTGGCTAACCAGGGGCTCAAGTCGAACAGGTTAGCTGTGCAGCTAGCCTGCGTGCTACCTCGAACGTCAACATCCAGCAGCAAAAGACTGGAACGGCCTTTCTCACAACATCGCCACTATCACCTGCCCATCAAGCTTCATGCATAGCATATCAAATGTATCATCGCACTGATCGTTGTGTCAACAATATTGTGTGTAAAAAACAAAAAAACACCCCTTATGTAATACCCCCTCGGGGTCTTTAAGGAAATAAAAATGAAATGAAATTCCTTCTTTCGGATTTTTGTGGTGCCGTCGTGTGGGTGGTGCCTATTCGAGAGTTCATTTTCCGCAAGCGATGCCCGCTCCAAGTGTAAAGAGAAGAATCAACTTGGACATTGCAATAAAGTTGAAAGTGATCCAGCAATTTTCTTGCAGGTAAATATAAATGTGCTTCCCCCTCTTTTCTTCCGGGTTGCGTGCAGTAACTTAGCGGCAATCGGACGCACCAATCGGTAAGCCACCGTTTGCCTCAGGGCCTATTACAGTGGAACCTCATTGATACGATCTTAACGGGAACCGGAAAATAAAGCATATCATCCGAAAATCGTATCAACCGATGTATTATCCAACCAAATCAAATTATCGGGAATAGAAAAAAAAGTATCATCCCGAAAAACGTATTACGCAGAATTATATCAGCGAGGTATTTTATACATCGAATTACCTATATATCACACTTTTTGGGGGGATCCCCTTCAGATTCGATATATCCGGGTTCGACTGTAATATTGGTAGAGAATCGCAGCAGAGACCCATTTTCCCATTTGTCTGAGAGCAATCCCGAGAAGACCCAACAACCAGAACAAGAGATAAGGCCAGTGACTGCATGCTCAACGACCCAAATAGGCAGTTCCACAAGCAAGGAGAAAGCAAAACAGACAGCAATGTTATGAAATAAGCATTCACCACAGCCTCGTAGAGAATGGCACACAAGAGATGAAAATGTCCTTTTATTAACAAAAAGTATGTGAAGTTCCATGCACTGCAAGTAAAGCTTCTGAATAGAATATTGTGTTTCTTATAGAACTTCAAGTTGTCTTCTGTTTGGCCTTGTAAACAGTAAATGTGATTAGAGCAATCGGAACACCCTTCTAAGTAGCTGAATTGCAGTTGTTCTTTGCTGCCCTGTTTTCAACTGATGTTTTTGTAAAAAGTAGCAGACCACAGTGTGCATTCTCTTCTGAAACTATTTAGAGCTAATAATGACACCGACTGGTAGTGAATTACAACGTCGCAAGGGCAAGGTAACGGTTAATACCAGGTTGGTGCACTCCCCAAGCAAGCACTGGATCAGGGAAGGTCATGTCAGAATGCCCGTCTGACACAGAGAACACAATCCACACATTCTATTACAGAGTGCGAATAATTACCCTCACACATTATGTCAAACACATGACAAGCATCACAGCTGGCTTCAATCCAATTAAGACAACAACTGCTGCAGTAAGCACGCCAATTGTATCCTGGTTCATGGCAGTCCAATCATGGAGCTGACAGCTACGCTGGTCTAGTTGAACTCCACGTTGCAAGAAATCACAGATTCACATACAAGAAAATATCACAAGGTGAGACAAGGCTTACACTGCAACCTGTACTTATACTATGCCTGCCCAGTAGAGCAAAACTAGGGCTGGGGGGAAATTTGACTTAGAGGTCCTACTAGGGCCCAGATTTTGGTCGCTGTATATGGAGCGCTACTGGGGTAGTGACAACTTTTCAATGCTCGTCGCCATTGCTTACACAGCTGCATGCAGAAGTAACACAAGGCAAATACTGTCTGCACCCTAACAAGAGCAGGCCACTGGCTCTACTGTTTTGCGTTGATATTGGACAGGCATTGTATAAAATACAGGAAGCTATGAGAGAAGCTAGAGTCCTGCCTTTCCTATATATCACAGTCATCTTCAACTACAACTAAAACAAACTACAAAGCATTACTTGCAGCAAAGGTAGTTTCACAGTTGCCCTTAACTGCAGTAAATGTGTGTGTATGTAGGGGAGGGGAGCAAGGTACAAACTACAGCAGCAGCAACAGTAGCAGCAATAGGAATATCACATATGGTGGGAGTGGGAAGCAAGGCACATTAAAGGTCCCTGCCCACACAGACTCTTAGGTGTTATGGTGGAACTGATGTATGCAATGACCTCAGCTTATCACAGCAAAGCTAAACAATCACAGGTAGGGAAAAAAAGCACATTACAAAAGTACACGGATATCACAGTCAGAGAACACCATTTCGTGGCATCGTGACAACGGCTCACACACTGCCGACACTGCATCGAGCACTGAAATTGACGAAGGTGACTGTCGATTCCCACTCCATCTTCAAAGTAAATGGTCACTCTTTTCCTATGTTGCTCTTCAGAGAATTGAAAAATCGCACAGAGCCTCAACCCACTGAGCCCGCCTTTACTTGACTAGGCTTTTTCATTTGCTTGTGCACGTGTTTAACTTGCACGAAAGCACCAGAGACATAGCACAATCCTTAACCTTTGGTATCACTTCAGGAAGAGCTGCCTTCACGCAGGATGCAATACTTTGACCAAGCTGACCCGAGGCTAAGTGCCGCAGACAGATAACTAGAGTGCCTTCCCATGTCTTCTTGGACAACTGGGCAGGCAGACAAGGAATGCATGAGATTGAGCTCATCCTTTAATTCTGCGCTACACGGGCCGTTGGTTTCTTGCAGATCCTGGTCTCCCCACAGTGGGCACGAAAGGCCAAGCACAGCCTGTGGCTCTACTTCTGACACCCCGTGACTGCCCGGCGTATCGTCGTGGGGGAGCAGGAAAGCAGCATCTCTGAGTGCAGGCTGCGGCATCACTTCACACATATGTTTGCTGAGCAGTGAACTGTGGTCTCCTAAAGATGAAACCACCAGTCCGTGCCCACTTGGTCTTGGCCCAAACGGGTCACTGCTAGATGGTAAAATCTTGTAGCTGCCCGGGGGATAAATCATGGGCTGAGCTCTTGAAACCAGGTTTGCGGTCTGGGTCTCCGTTGACAGCGGCGAAACCATGATGGTAGCTGGGCAATGCGTGTAGTCAACTCTCGAGGCCTGTTTGAACTTGGCCATGTCGACCATCGCTGGTGGAGGTGATGAGGATGGTAAATTAGGTGTCGCATTGTTCACCACTGCAGATGAGGTGTCAGAAGCCTCCATGTTGTTCTGCTGCTGCTTTGCTTGCACGTTCCTGAGGTTTCCTGGCTTTCTTTCATAGACCTGTTCCTGAAGGTGGAAATTCTGGTCTTCTGAAGATGAAACTGATGGCCCAAGTTCATAGCTGAGATTTTCCTCAGACAGGGTGCAATAACCCAACGAATTCAAACTGCTGACTGGGCTGCACATAGGCTTTACTGGGTCTTTTGCCATGCCTTTTGCGTTGCCTTTTGCGTTGCCTTTTGCGTTGCCTTTTGCGTTGCCTTTTGCGTTGCCTTTTGCATTGCCTTTTGCGTTGCCTTTTGCGTTGCCTTTTGCGTTGCCTTTTGCGTTGCCTTTTGCATTGCCTTTTGCATTGCCTTTTGCATTGCCTTTTGCATTGCCTTTTGCATTGCCTTTTGCCTTGCATTTTGCCTTGCATTTTGCCTTGCATTTTGCCTTGCATTTTGCCTTGCATTTCGAGGCACGTTTTACTTTGGGTGGATTAGCATTGTGCAGTGGTGAAGGTGCTGAATGCGGCACCTCCTTGGGCATTGGGAATAAGGTTGAAGCAGCAGCTGCTTCCTGTGCAGATGACGCAGATGCTGAATCAGGCTTTTCTTCAGGAACAGAAGATTTGGAAGCAGCCACCACTGCTTGAGTGGACAACGGAGATGGCGAACTGCGATGCCCTCCTGGCACAGCAGACATGGAGACAGCAGCAGTTATCTTAAGTTGTCGCGGGCTTTCTTTCATCTCCCTGCGTGTACTCGGAGAACCGAGGTTGCGCTGCGGCTGTGGGTGGTCCTTCAAGTGGTCCTGAAGCAGGTAAGAGCGTGTAAATGTGTTTGGGCAGAGGTGGCACTCGTACGGTCGCTTGCCCGTGTGGCGCATCATGTGCCGCTCGAGGACGCTGTTGCGGCCAAACCGACGCTGGCAGACTGGGCAGTGGTACGGCCGGTCGCCATCGTGCAACCGTTCGTGGCGCAGCTGGTCAGCGCGGCCGGCAAAGCGGCGGCGGCAGACGCGACACTCGAAAGGCCGCTCACCCGAGTGTCGGCGCCGGTGGCTTGTGAGGTCGGCGCGGAAGTAGAAGCTCTGGGGGCACAGGTCGCACTGATGCCGACGCTCACCCGTGTGCCGGAGAAGGTGCTCCATGAGAGTTTGCCTGCAGTGATGGGAGACATGGTCGGGTATTCTGGACAACTGCTTTAGGGCATGCAATCAACTTTCGCGAGATTTCACGTCTGTGTATATGCCAACGACATTGCTGGTGCGGTGCCAAGCTCGCTATCTTGCCTGGTGCCAAATGCAGTCGAACCCATTTATATCGATACCGGTTTTAACAACATATCGGCTATAACAATGAGAAGCTGCTGCACCATCAACTTTTGTATGTTTTCTATGGTGAAATAACCCGCTTACTACAATGCCTCCATGCCGCATTATCAGTTATAACGATGAAGTCTGGCTACTGGGTGTCCGTGCCAAAAGGGAATGGAATGCGAACTCCTTGAAAAAAAAATTGAGCCGTTGCATGCCACCGCGCATTGTTTTCCATCCTTCTCCGCATCGCCAGCCTCGCGCACTTCTGTCCCATTGCCCTTCCATCCCTCCGAACCACGAATGGACTGCGCCAACTGCGCTGGGCTGGCGGAGTGCCAGAAATGTGCGATGCAATACAACCAAAACCGGCATTAGCGTCCACCGAAACGAAGCAACGGAGTGCGCATTGCCATAGTCATCAGTGAAAATCGTACTGGAATGACAGCAATGCCAGAATGCTTCCTGCCTATTTGTGCCTTCAAAGCCTTTATTCTTGCATTTACCACCGCGCATAGCACCGCGTTGGCCGCATGCCGTCATGACTGTGGAGTCATCATCCATGATCACATCGATAGCGGCCGCGATTTCGTCAGCAGCGGTTGCGGCAAACATGAGTTTCGTTTCAACTAGGTACTCACATTGGCCGTGTGCCTTCATAACTGAGTAGTCGCCACCATGATCGCGTCGATAGCGATCGTGGTTTCGTCCGCATTTGCAGCAAACGGTAGTTTCGTTTCGACTCAGAGAATGCATCGGCAGCGCGCCTTTAGAACTGCAAGGTCGCAGTCCGTGATCGCGTCGACAGAGGCTGCGGTTGCGGCAAATAGTTTCGTTTTTCCTCGGTGCATAGCTGTTGAGGATGAAAAGCACTGTCTACATTCCGATGGGCGGCGACCTGGCGACACAGGCGAAGAAGTAATTGGGATGTGCGTGCGGTAGTGAAAAGCATGTCTCGGATGAAGACGCGCGCCGCGGCCGCACTGTCACAGAAGTCGCGAGGCTTTCGCCTCTGCGAGAGCTAATCTGTCCCGAGATGACGAGAATCCGCCTTTTGCATGTCCCGAGTGCGCATGCGCTGTACCGTAGCGGCGAGCGCCGAAAACGTTTTGTACGGCGTCGGTGGTTCGTGCAGCTGACGACGCACGTGTATGCAGCATCGTCGTCGAGGGCACGGACTCTTTATCGTCGGAGCTGTGCCAGTCAACGACGCGGTGTTTGCGCTGAGTTTCAGTATAAACATGAGCTGTTCACAGCGATATTCAGTTAACGTACGGTACATTACAATATATGCCGACACGACACCGATGTCGGTCAGATGTCGACCTCACGCCGGCGCTGTAGTTGTGATACTGTGCCAGTGTATATGTGCCAAATTTGTATATTGTCATACAAGTATGACGAAGAAAGCGACCGACGACGCGACCGATGACAGCGAGTGATCGTAGTGTGATAAGCTTTCGTGCCAATGACGCCGACAAAACCAATGTGCTGATCGTCGTGCGAGCGGCCGCCGAGTGAGAACATCGTACCGACAACGTGAATATCGCCGCAAATACGCTCATGTATGTATTTGACGCTCAAATTGACTCAAAACGTGCTTCCGATGCTGATATGCACGATTTCCAACACTTTACAGCCCTCCACATCAAGTTTGAGGCGGTGACGATCTTGTTCAGGCAGCTTCATTAGGCCTAACACAGCCTACGAGTTCGTCCGCTACCAGCGGACCTGAAATATAGGATAAGCAAGTACGAGGAAGGAAACTGCTTATATAGTTCGGTACTGACCTTTCCGACTTGAAGTGGACCACTCTTGCCATAGTTACGATGCACACATAGAGAGTAGGAAGCGGCGACACGGCGCAGTACTAATACCGCGGTATACAGGCACCGTTCTTGAACGAAGGCTGTTGCTCGCAGTCACCGGTGCTTCCGTGAACGAAGTGCAACTACGGAGAGTGTATTTTTATGCTGCCAGATTTAGTAGTTACCGAAAACACAGTTTGCCTCTTATGCTAAACAGGCAACAAGTGATGGCCCTTTCCATACTGCATCGTAAGCAACAACACCGCTCGTTGCCATGCGAGTACGGCGGGCATCGGCATTTTCTCGTGCCAGTGCGGCTAGGTGGTCGTTGTCGCCGTTTTCGATGTGCCCAGGACGTTCATGCCTTCTCGTCTCAGTGTGATCGCTTCTGACATGTGCATGAGAAGTGTTCATATATGCTTTGAACAGTTCCTCATTATTTCGTGTGAGCGGTGCACGGTTTCTACTGTACTTGAAGCGAACAGCGAGTGGTGGCCGTACGCGTGCCAATGTAAACAAATGCGCCGTTCTTGCGTTCCATAAATACTCTGGGCGCAGTGTCGCCCCTTCAAAGAACTATGGCCACTGTGGTCAAGACTCAGCTATAAAAGCAGTTTTTATCATCCTAAAATGCATGAACTCGGCTGCTATATACAATACGGCTAACCACCGCTGAGCGAAATCGACCCTAGCTTAACTTGATGGGGCGGCTGGCGAGTGCTCACGTTCGTGCATTTCAACTTCCGAAGCATGTATAGACTCATATTCGGTACGAATAAAAAGGAATACAAGCGTAGGCACTGTGTCAACCGCGTTACGGTGCGATGTATTCATTCAGAGGTACATCACATGGTGACTGGTTTTGTCGGCGTAGCTGCACGAAATCCCGTCATCATATTTCGACGACTTGCGGTTGTAAGTCGCACCAGAGTCATTGCCAGCCTAGGCATCCTGTCCAACAAGCGGCCACTGACACGAAACGAAAATTACGACTGACAAATGCACAAACCCATTTCAGCTCGCTTCTTGCAGCGTGCCTCTGTGTCCCGTGGGGGCCCGAGGCCGTACATATTGTTTCTCGCGGAGCACGTTAAGGTGGCACCACAGCGCAATGCAAAAGGCGGATTGCAGCTTCCGCGCTGCTTTTGTGCAAAATAGAAACAGGATTCTGCCGATTCATCTAATAAATAAAAGCCTGTTGACGTAGAAAGCATTTATTTGTTTTCGTGATATCCAAGATAATTCGACATTTGGTTAATTCGGACATTTTCTCGGTCCTGTGAAATCCGAATTAACGAGTTCTTGACCGCCGACAGCCGCGACTTGTTACACGCAATCGGAGCGCACAGGAGGCAGAGTTAAACAGTTAAACGAGTCAACACCATCAGCAGCCGGATGGAGGAAGGTGGGGGAAGGTGCACTGGCCTCCCCGCCATTTTAGTTATCTCACAACACCTCTGCCATTCCCCTATGTTTTTTTTTTCATGCAACCCCCTCCCCCCCCCCCCTCAGTTATAATAATTATCGGTTATAACAATGGAATTTCCGTGGCACTCGAATATTGTTATAAGTGGGTTCAACTGTAATGTTAAGTGTCATGAAAAAGACTATCCTAAACAAATATCATTTGAGAATACCACCCATGCTGCCAAGCACGGTTGCATTATAGTCATAACATGTAGAGGTGAGGCAGCAAGACTGCAGCAAGCATTGGACAGCACATGCAGATACCCCATATTCATTAAAATGAACCATATAAGTGCCGTGGACAAGTTTCTCTCGTTTACAAGATTGTTTTTTCTATTTGTGAGAGATATCACATTTTTTTCTTTTTTGCAAAGAGGTAGGACTTGGCTCATCCATTTGTCCATGACACTTGTGAATGGCAGTAACAGGCCGTGCACATCTACTTTATTTCAATGTTCTGTTTAGTTCCTTCTTTGGCTGACAGATGGCCTACAGACTTACTTTTTCTTTTCATTCATGCTGTATAGCGGGGATTTCCGATCACACAATGCCCCACTTGTTTCGAAATTGTGATTTAATGTGAACTCATTGCAGAATTCTGAAGATTTAGTGCTGAATGAAAGCATCGAGAGCGGTAACACCGTCTTCAATGAGACGGACATTTTCAGTGACCTAAATGTCGCCAACTGTGATGACACTTTTGATAAAGCCCAGAGGTAGACAAAGTTAGATGAATGAATGCTTCCGATGGTGCCTCCTTGTTCTATGTTTATGGGATGCCTCGCTTTTATTGCGATAGCAATTATATGGACACTTCAACCGGATTTCTGCCGTCGTCGTCGTCGCCGTGAGGTTCCCTATAGATAAAATCTTCGCCGCACACCGTATGCCCGAGCGGAAGCGTGCGGGGATGCGTGCTATCACGGAGAGCGAACGCACTCAATCACCCACGCGCAAGCAAGGAAGCGGGAAGCCAGCACCAGAGGGAGCGCGGGGGGGGGGGGGGGGCACACTTCTACTCTGCCAACAACCGTGCTCGTCGCTCGCCCGCACTGTCTCTTATCTCCACACGGCTCTGACCTTTATGCGCCGTGCACTCGCCGCTCAGTTTCCGCTGCAGCGATAGACCGCACGTACCTTTGCCCGCTGCGGCGTATGCGCTCGCTGCCAGCGTTTTGACAGTCGTTGTCTGCAGTCGTTCAGTGTGATCTATTCATGTTTGTTTGTGCACACTCACACCACGCTTGTTCATTCAGTTAGTAATAGTCGGGCCACATTTTCCAACGAACGCTACACATGCAATGCTGCCCGGATCGGCAGTGCAGCACTACAGGTGTGTCCCTTCGCACGCGCTGCCCACGGGAAGCGCTTCTCATCAACACCACCATTTCACACGCGCCTTCTTGTGGTCATCGAGTCTCTCTGCATGTCGGTCTACTTACGCCGCAGCACACCTGCTTACTTAATCAGCTCATGTCTACTACAATTCATATTGCTACCAAAGCCGCTCACCTTACTTCGTATGACATTGCTGTGTTGCTATCGCATTCATTGCTTCGCCCTCAGGGCGAAACTGTGAGATTTTTTTATTACACTTTTTTAATATAACAGACTTTCAGGAAGTTTCACTTCCCAGGAAGTGTATGCGTCGTGATGCAGAAGGTGGTAGCGTGGGAGCAGGCCATCATCGTGTTTTGGCACTCGTTCCAGCTTCACAGGTCGCTTGCTACGCTGTTACACAGAGCTGAGCAATGGGTAGCATAATCTTACGATGATTGAGTAAGCCAAAGGGAGTGCCTAAACATCATGACATCCTGCTACCACGTGACCATGTTCTGTGTCACAATGTCACAACACGTATGCTTCCTAGGAAGTGAAACCAAAAGTGGTTCATAAAATGCTATTACATTAATTTAATTTACAACAGTCTGATACTTGCCCGTGTTCTTTGTAGGATTTCAAGAGAACGAACCTTAATTTAGCGCAAAAAACTTACGCACTTTCGCACATAATGCGAGATAGCTGACAAAATGTCATGTGCAGTACGCCTTAGACTGTTTCGCGTGGTGTTTGACGGAGCCAACATTCACAGCTGCAAGCGAGCAATCTCCTTACGAGAAGTAAACAAGGTGGGAGTCGCATTCATTTGTCGAAACTGCGCTTCCCAGTGTTGAAGTGGAAAGAGTGAGGAAAATGAAAAGCCGAAAATGGCACGTTAATAGTCCAATAAATCAGTTGATGATGATAATCACATGCCCAGGCCTGCACGCCCTCACACAGCATCGCTTGGAAGCTAACAGCTCCTGCAACGAGAGTTAGCTCAAGCTTATAAGCAAGTGTAGCACTAACTTGAAAATGCTTGCTTTGCTTTTTTCTGAAATGCTTCACCAGGCAGCCACGTGTACTTCACTTAAGCTGCGCAGTGCAATAAACAGTAAAATGTTGATCTGACACCAGTCGCTGCGTTCCACTGTCTAAGACTATCAGTGGTGGAACAGCCATTTGACCTTTCGGAGCATATCTTGGCACAGGCAAAGAGCCGATTTGGTGAAGCGATAAGCACTTTCCGCGCAGTGTCGAACATACATTTGCACACCAAATGGTGTGTGTCAATATTAACTGAAACAAATAAAAATAAAGGTCATAGAACAAGGACGTGTAAGGAAAACTCTGTCCACATGATGTTCACGATTGAACCGAAGTTACAGTCGGGACATCCAGAGATTTCTTTACTTTGAACGCGCAAAATGTCTCCTGCATAACTGTGCACTGGGTCATGTGAAAGCTCTTTAAACGACAACAATGGGATGTATCCTTTCAATCATGCAGGCTTGCAGAGAAGGTCCCTACTAATAGCAAATTATTGGCCAGCCGTTGCTAACCTCCCTGTCTTTCCCTCTCTTTCTCCTCCTCCTCCTAGCCAGCGGCCGAGTATGTGTATTATAAGGTATGGCACCGTCAACGCCTACTCTAAATGATGTGCAAGTGAACATTTTGATCTACTTTTTGATCCGACAGCCTAATTACGTGAGCTCAACACCACAGTAGTACTATGAATACAGAGCTGCCCCACAGATTGCACAAAAAACAAGACTGTACAGCGACAGAACATTGTAACCTCCGCTAGAGAGAGATGCCACAAAAGAGCAAAAACAGCAAATGGAGGACCGATGGTATCGGTAGCATTGGCTATATATGTGGGCTATGCTCGCTCTTTAATGATGATGATGATAGCGCGCTTTAGGCTTAAATTTTACTAACAAGGTGGCTCTTAGGCTTCTTTGGCACAGGCTTGGTGCCATTTTCCACTAAAAGACCATTTTGGAGGAGGGTAGATCAATGGACTGCCCTCAGCACAATTTGGCGCAACTGCCGCAGCTGTTCCATCGCAGGACTGTCTACCTGCCAACATGCGACCATAAAAATTTGTAAAAATCCTGTGAGCACAGCAGGGGCGTGAGGATAGGGGGAGAAGGTAGCATGCACCTTTCTATGAAGCACACAAGCAGCTGCATCCTTACAAGAGGAGATACTGACAGGCCACACAGAAAATTTTATTTGAAACAGAAGCAGTCTTAATAATCCAATCGATTTTGCCGGGAACCTATCACTTGCTCATGGAGTCAAGGATAGCTTCCTTCAACTTCAAGATTGCGAAAAGAAATCCCTGTGGTATCCTTAAACTAGCGACAAATTTTTTTTTCTTCCTCTCCCCAATTGATATTGCTTGCAACTTACTGGCCTCCTCAAGTGATAGGGCCTTGTGTTTAGTACCGCTACTCATGCCTCAAGAGGCTGGATAACTAATCGGGAATATTAGCCTTAACCCTTTGAAGGTTTTTGCCATATCTGTACGGCGGTGGTTTTCTGTCCCGCAAGGTCTTTGCCGTACGGGTACGGTTTCGATCCTCCGTTTGAAATTCCGCCCCATAATGACGATGCATGCTTACCGGGAGGTGCTGCCACCTTTTAGGACTTACAAGAAGCACTTGACATTTGTGCTACCTTCTTGCGGAGATAAACAGAACTGATTTCTAGTTTCAGCGCGTGCGTCGCGCAGACTTCGGCAACACCCCTTTCGCGGTTTCGGTTTCGCCGCGTGATCGCAACGGAGGCGCGGGAAACGTTTGAAGGGGCAGCGGAAGTTGATTTCTACCTTTATTGGCGCTGCTCTTAGCTTGTTTATCACCAGTCGCTCACGAGGTATTCTCGCTCTCTGCGGCAACGCGCTTTCGGTTCCGCCGCGTGATCGCAACGGAGGCGCGCGATACGCGAGTTTTCTCTCTGTCGGCACTGTCTTGCAGTGGCACTGAAGTTGATTTCTAGCTTGATTGGCGCTGTCTTAGCTTGTTTATCAGCGCCGCTCACGAGGTATCCTCGCTCTCTGCGTCAACGCGCTTACGCGGTTTCGGTTGCGCCGCGTGATCGCAATGGAGGCGCGCCAAACGCGAGTTTTCTCTCTGTCGGCACTCTCTTGCACGGGTGGCGGACTTTGATTTCTATCTTGATTGGCGCTGTCTTAGCTTGTTTATCAGCGCCGATCACGAGGTATTCTCGCTCTCTGCAGCAACGCGCTTACGCGGTTTCGGTTCCGCCGAATGATCGCAACGGAGGCGCGCGAAACGCGAGTTTTCTCTTTGTCGGTACTCTCTTGCAGATGCGGCGGAAGCTGATTTCTACCTTGATTGGCGCTGCTCTTTGATTGGCGCTACCTTGATTGGCACGATAAGGCGCTGTGCGTAGAACCGTGTTTCAAGGAATACCACATTCTGAAATATTATTGAACATTTGGAGTTCTGAGTGATGCCGACATCAAAATACTGTTTCTAATTTTTTTTCACTATTTATTCCTGACTTTATACATTTTGTACATTCAATATCCACAATAAAGTAATTTGACCATCTGGGAAAGTTTTTTTCAAAATAATTCGACCTTCAAAGGGTTAACAAAAACACAATATCGGGCACAGTATGGGGCTGAGGGGCTGGTGTTTTGAACGAACTGTGGCGCAACCTGGAGGCGAACAAAGTTGACTGGGCAGTACAGATAAGATGCCATCCCAAAGAGAAACACGAGTCTCGTTTGTTTTGTGCATTGTTTTGATTTCTGTGCGTAGTTTTTCGGAATCAAAACATGCTTGAAACATACAGACAACCTTGGTCATGGAAAGCAGGTGCTCCTTGCTCCAACAAACCATATTAAAGCCACTATGGCGAGCTGCGCACCTTTCTCAAGCGACAAAATTGGCTAGGTAGTACAAGTTGCAGCTATTGAGTTACGCTGTCATCGGTCTGTCTGTACGCACTTATGGCGTTGGTGTGCTCAGGCTACACTTACTTTATTTGGGTGCTAACAACCGGAAAAGACACCTTCGTTCACTGACAGTACGCTGTGTCTTGTCTCATCAAACGCGTGCCCCGTGCTTTGCCTCACATGCAAAAAGCTGGCGCAAATAGGCACTCGAGTCTCTAAAGCCACGGGTGGAGGTGTTGCGAAGCTGTCCTAGCTAACCATAAAAAGTGGCACCTGCTGTCGCAAAACCTCGCCGAGCTATGACGTCACTGCGTTTCCTAGCAACCACAAAGAAATTGGAGCAGCGCCAACGAGGCAATGCGCAGAGCTGCTGCTGCCACTGCCCACGTTGCCAGCACATGCACTGAAGCAGTAGTGATGACGTCACCTCGCGTTGCCTAGTAATCGCCAGCGCAGGTGCGCGCTCGCTTCGCCTGACACCGACACGGCTCCTGCCTGCCTGCCAGCGTTGGTGGCATGCCAGGAACGCTGTCGCTCATGGGCGCTGACGCGTCCGGCGCTAGTCACGCGAAATGTCGCGAAAGGGAAGGTACCTCCAAAAATGATCGCTCGAGAATACCTTCCTTACATGTGTAGTAATGTTAAATCAAGTTAAGACATACCAGCAACCAAGTTAATACCTGGCAGTAGCAGCCAGTAAGACGAGAATTGACACTTTCGCTGTGCCTAAGCTTTGCATGACCGAGTGCAAATTTGCCTGCTTTCTTCTTTTTATTATTTGGGAACAGCCATGTGCAGGAATTTACATGGCTTAAAGAAATTATTATGGTGCAGCGGTACAGGTAATTGCAGGAAAGCTCAGAGTGGTAGAAGCTGGTGCAGAACAGGTTGCCGAGAGGACAAGCGAAACAACATCGACTGACGTGGTGCAGACAACCAGTTACAGCATGAAGTTAGGGGAATGTGGATAAAAAAGTGGTGTTTAAAGATCTGTTGGCACATTATACATTCCTGTCAAACAAATGATTGAAAAACAAACAAAATAATTGTGGCTACATCGTTCTCTCCCTAATGCAAAACCCAGGAAGACATACTTGCTCTATGTACCAATGGCCACTGTCAGGAGGAGGAGGAGGGAAAACTTTATTTTCGTCAGATGCAGAGTTATTTAAATTGCTGGGTTTCTTCTGCTAGGCGGCGTGAGGTGGCCGTAAGCCCTTGACTTTCGGCGACCTCCAAAGCCCAGTTGACGGTCCGCAGCTGGACCGCGGGATCCGAGCTGGACACCGCCACCTCCCAGTCTGAAGTGTTATTAAGCTCGAGTTCCGCCCTAGGTTTCAGCCCGGGGCAGTCGCTCATTATATGTGTCAAGTCCGCTTTATAGGCGTCGCAGTTCTTGCATTTAGGTGAGAAGCAGCCCGGATATATTAGTGAATATTTGTAAGGGTTGGCAAATGAGCCAGTCTGCAACTGTCTCCAGGTCACCTGTTGCAGTTTATTCAGTGATTTATGCAGGCAATGTGCCTTTCCTGCATAAGCATGTTTGTGTCTTGTAACCCAACGGCAGCCAGCATCGACACACACCTGAACCGGTCAGACTCAGTCCCAGTGGTAATGCTATATCAGCTTATTTATTCTTTTATTAGTTTGATTACATCATGGTATAGGGGCCACGGTTCTCGTGCTGAGTAAATAGGCACACATTGCAACAGTCTGCCGCTCCAGATTTACATTGTGTAACTTTAGTGGTAACACTCGACAGGACCAGACAGTGAAGCTAAACTGCCTACAACTTCTCGTGCACAGTGTATGCATTCGGTACCGCACTTTGCTTCCTTCTCAATGGAAGGAATGCTACAAAGCCTCCCACTATGCCATAATATGCCGATACGAAACAAAATATGGCCTCCGAGATCGGGCGACACGCACTGGCAGGTCTTAGACGCCATGGCCGACTATTATTTGTGGACGGCTTTGCCGGCTTCTCTTTTCTGCACAGCACGCGACTTCAAAGGTGCGTTCACAAACAACGTCATGTAATTTAACCATTTGACCGCTGGCACTCACCGTAGTTTCACTTCATTGCCTCTGTCTTCATTCGCAGCAGCAATGCAATTTCGTTATAATGAAATTGCGAATACACACACTTCATTATATAGAGGTTAAAAAAAAACGTTATGTAAAACATGAAAAATGCATGTAAAAACATCAAGGATTTTGTTATACTACTTAAGTTTGTTACATCAAAGTTACATCACGAAAACTGTCTACCATCATTTGACCCTGCCAATAAACTCATTTCTCAACTCCAGTGCAACATTTCAATTTGACCACCATTATTATGTGGGTCTTGAACCCATGTCAAACTTAATTGTTTCTTTCAGTCCTTTCTGCCTCGTTCATGTGTTGACTAGAACCACCTTTCCAAAGAAGTTCTATTTATAAATAATCAACAACCTGGAGCCACTTTAGTCAACACTGTATACAGACATCTCTGTCCTTCACATTTCTGACCATCTGCCCACGAGCATATACCGTAAAATCTTGTTAAGAGGAAGCTTTAGCTCCGGCCCGACACCGATGCCGCCTATTCAAATACACGTAAATGTAAAACGCAGAAATGCTTTTCCGAGATAACCACTGGACCGATTTTAATCACCTCTGCTTCCACTTGTGAGAGACAGGTAAGTTTTAGTGAGTGTTGGAAGCGGCTATGACGCGCATACGGCTCGTCGTAGCTGCTGTATAAGGGTGGAAGGTGTGAAGGGTGGCAAGGGGAAGTGCAGCTCACTTGAATGTGAATGCTTTGCCGCAGAGTTCACACTGATAGGGCTTGCCAACCCGGTGGACCACCTGGTGGGCACGCAGCTTGTCGATGCGAGGGAACGTGCGGCAACATTCCTTGCACTTAAGCGGTCGCTTGGGTCCGCCCCGGTGCACCTTGACGTGCACTGCCAGCCGCTCGGCTGTCGGGAAGACCCGCTCGCAGCAGGGACAGGGGTGCTCTTCCTCACCACTGCCAGGAGGGTCATTGCCCTGTTGCTGCTGCAGTTTCTCCATGAGCAGACCTGTGAAGGAGAATTGCTGTATGTAACGACAACATTTGACACTGAGGTAGCGCTTGAAGTGTTGCACCGAGAATTGCTGGTGACGCAGATGATGAAATCGGCGGTACAAGTTATGTGGGCCGCCTCGTTTTTATGTGAACTTTTCATTTTGAAGAAGTTATGCATGCTTCAGTCATTCATGAAGATTTCAAATATTACTTTTTTTTGGGTAGGCCAATTATTTCCTCGCATACCATTGCTTCAGGCTTCTATAGCGAGAAAAATTTCATTTCAGTGCACAGGTCAAAAGACCAAGAGGTGGAGAATGCAATGATGCAAGCATTTCTGGTCAATAAAAGTGCACCTATAATACTTAGGTTAAACTTCAGTTTTTGCAACATGGGAACAAAGTGGCAAGAAATAGAGTAAAATAATTACATCTTGAAGCCAGCATTTAAAAGTCTGTTTGCATTATACCACTTATCATGCATAAAGATTTCTACAGCAAAAAAAGAAAGAAGGAGAATCTACCTGCTCTGGATGCCGAAATGTCAAGGCTAGCAGATTGCAAGGAAGGTAAAACAAAAAATTGAGAAAATTGAAATTGGCTGCGATTCACTTCAGAGGTGTGCTATAAATTGATCTTTACAATAATATTGCTCATGCAGCAAAGAACTTGACAGATTAGCGCAAACAGTTGTACATATTTCGAAAATGTCACTTTTGAAAGGTCACTTTTTTGCGATTGCCAGCCTCATAAAACCCATCTGCCTCCTTAAAGCGCAAACATGGACACATGGTAATTTAGTTGAGATTAAATGTAGTGAAGATCGGGTACTTCATAGATCGTGAAGCAAATACAGCATAAAGCAACGTAATGTGTGTGTGAGATAGGAGAATAATTGCCACACGTCTCCGATATTGTGCTTCATAACCCTCTCACCTTCTATGTTCCTATGTATACATCGTCTGGCCAATAAAATTCAGCTGGCAGTAAGTGCCTTTGTTTGTACTTTCCTCTAGCCACATCTATTTTTGCCCTGTACTTCAGTGCTTTGTGCTGCATTTACGTCATGAACTTCAACCAACTTGACCAAATCTCTATTCTGAGTAATGAATATGCCACCAGTACATCAGTGTAACACAATTGGTACCGTGGGAAGAGAAGATGCAGTCATGGGGTAGTGGAGAATTGCGGGATTTGATGAGATTAGGTAATTCGCAGGCATAGGATAGAGTCAGCTAGACCGGAGTAATCGAGGAACACTGGGAGAGGCCTTTATTGTCCAGTTGACATTGACAGGCTGTTACTGATTATGAGCTGCTCGTGGCTAGTTGTAGTGTACGATTCCAATGCATGGACTGTGGATCTGAACGTTTACAGAACCAGCTTCGGTGTCCAAATTCGGCAGCGTTGCGTGGTGCCACTGGCGGCGGCTTTAAAAAAATTTATTTTGATAAAAACTGCTGAGAATCGCAAGTTTTCAGGAAACAAAACTATCAAGTTTACAACTAACTCAACGATGAAATGAGGTTCAACAATTTTGTAAATTGCATCTGAGAATACATCTAAGGAGGACAATAGTGATGTATTACTTATTTATGTATAAGTACATCACAGCCTCCAATTGGAGCATTGAGCGATGGGGGAGGAAATACAAGAAAATTATATAGAGCATAAACAGGAACTCTGTAGGGACACATGAGCATGCAGTCTGCTCTATAGTTACACCAAGTATAACCTTTGGCACGTACAAACAGAAATGGTTACTATGTTTATTCCTAAAGTATTCATATATAACAGCAGGCAAAAATTTTGCTACCATTATAGTTTTGTTACTAAGTTCCTGTTGCTACTGTGTTTAAGTCCGAAAAATCAGTCAACAACTGTATTTATCTTTTTCAGAATTTGTTTTGCCTTAAAGTAGAAAAAAAAAGACAGAATATTTAGAATCCATACAACAATTGTAATCAATCCCTAAAACTCAAGCATTTCATTAAAAAATTGAAAATGGTAGCAGGTATGCTACTGAAAACTGCAGGTTTGCCGATGGCATTGTCTTTTCCCTTTGAACGGCAAAAGTCCCATGTGACAGGCAGTGAACCACTAAATGCCGAACAAATTTCAGACTGTCATATCTGCACTCTGATCAGCTACACGTTGTTGCTTGCCCACTTCACATGCATGGCACAAGTGCCTTATAAACCTGTCTTACACTGGGCTATCCGTTTTAATGGATAGCAGGCTGATTAATAAGGGGGCTCTGCCAAGACCTTTTCTTCAGATCTCAGAGCACACTGGAGTGAGTGCGATACTTTTCAACGAATATATCGCCAAAGAAATGTTTTAATAGGATCTAATAATGACAGAGATACAAAGAGTGATGCGTTCACCCTTTCCCCATCGACCCTAAACACCCTTCATCTAAGCTGGGGCAGCAGCCGATAGCAATGCCCTGCCAATTGCTTTCTTTCTAACTTTTTTCGCTTTCCGTGATGCCCTTGTGGGAACCCTTCAAGGATGGCATGAGGGACCCTAAAGAGAAAAGAAAAATGATTTCACATGTATTAGTAAATTACCCTTCTACAATAACAAAAAAATAATTTAATTATGGGGCTTTACGTGCCAAAACCATGATCTGATTATGAGGCACGCTGTAGTGGGGGCCTCCGGAAATTCGGTCCACCTGGGGTTCTTTAACGTGCACCTAAATCTAAGTACACGGATGTTTTCGCATTTCGCCCCCATCGAAATGCGGCCGCCGTGGCCGGGATTCGATCCCGCGGCCTCGTGCTCAGCAGCCCAACACCACAGCCACTGAGCAACCACGGCGGGTCTTCTACAATAACAAAGAGACCACTACTACCAGGAGGAGAGGCTCAGTAAGCCGGAAAAGGCACAACAAGAAAGGACGAGCCGCGATGCCTCCTAGAATTTCCTGCACCAGCTAGCTGTGAGGTCGCAGATTTTGATGGCATCTGCTAGGGCCTAGTTGATTTTGCATCAGCAAAAATGGACTACACTGTGTTCTAGAGGAGCCAAAGATTGAAGAATGGCGATTTTTGAGAACTTTTACTGAGCCAACGTAGCCGAAATACAAATAAATACTTTGAAATCTATGACATCACACTGACATACAGGCCCTGTGGTATTTCGCAAAAAAAAAAAATTAATTTTAACCTTTAATTTTTCGTCTGGTATTCAACAAATCATTGTGAAATAATGAAAGCAGAGTTTCCAAAGAATACTCTATTAGTGTAAACTTATTTAGTGTTTCTCTTTAGTGTCCCTTTAAAGAAGCAGTGAACAGGATGTGCAGGACACATTAACCATCATTGCATTGTTTGCTTGAAGACAACCACACTGTTAAGACAACAGACAGAAATGGTGACCAAGACAAACTACTACATCTATCCAAATGTGGTGTTCGTCCTGTCGATGAAAGGCTACTACCGTAAAAACCGAAATATAGGTCGAACTTTTTTTCAAAAAACCATTGCGAAAAGTCGACCCTCGTCTTATATACCGGACATTGGCAGAAAAACTACGGAAGTCTTGCAACAATGGGCAGATGAATTAAACAGCCGCCTTTGCCATCGCATTCAGGCTGCCTTTTCACATTTTGTTTCAAAATGAGCGGAAGCCGACGGCAACGTTGCCGTGGGCTTCGTATCGTGCGACCATCAAACCGCGTGTTTGTCAGTACCTTATCATCACGGCACGGAGAAGCATTTAAATAAATACTGTCACCATTGTGCAACCGGCTGAGTAGCATTTGTTTAAAGGTAAGGGTGTCTTTCGGTACTTTTGCCATTGAAAAAGATTTTTTTCATTTTTAGAATTGGTTAGTTGGGGGGTCGACCTATAGTACGGTTTTTACGGTATGTTGCATACACATGTCACCTATCTGTCACTTCTCTTACTTCTTTCATGTTCCCCTAGTTCAACCAACCAATTATGGTAGAAAAAGACAAAGATTCCAGCTTTATCTAGGCAGTCCTGGCAGTTTCATTTGAGGTCTAAATCGCAGTGGTGTCTGTTTACACACAAACATTACGACTATTGCTTTTCCTTTAATTGCTATTTGAGTCACATTTGGCTTCAAGTTACTTTATCAGCTTATTACCCTTCCTACACGATAGTTCCTGTCAGTAGTGGCGAGTCCCATTAATCATGCAGTTCTCAATTTTGACCGACTTTGAAAAGTATGTCCAATGGAACTTTACTGTCGTGATATGGGTCTACCATGATCACTTGGCTCAGATATTAATCTAATCCAGTATTTCGCGATGCTGACCATGAGACGTGGAATTTGTTTAATTCACAAAAGAACTGCTCAGTACTCTCACACCGGAGGCACAGGGAACTTTTGGGGAAAAGGTTTGTGCACCTTCATTCATGCTGCATCCTCATGCTGCATCAAAGCTGTGCAGAGGCGTGGTAAACCGACAAAATCGCTTGATGCGCCTATGATTACAGTGAACTGACCATAAGGGAGAAGTAAGGCTGAAAGCTGTTCAAACTCATGCATACAAGTGCATCACACTTAAGGAAAACTGTTTTCAAGAAGTATTTTCCACGCATCTGTTCTCTGGAGAAAACAGTGGCCAACACAATGTCGTCAGACGTGTATTTGGTACAGATTAGATGCCTCCTCCTAAATTAAAGTGTCCTACACTGACAGCTGGAGTACGAAAAATGATTGGCGACGAAACAATGACAAGTAAAGCACAACTTTGTCAGTTCTCTCTCTGACCATTTCGTAAAAGGTTCAAATGATCTTTCTTACTTAATTTTCTCATCTAAGCAGAGGTCTTGCACGAACTCAGCGCGTTTCATACACAGGTACAAGCACAATGCACGGCAAAAAATGTCTCAGCTAGCGAGAACTGTGCGAGTTGGAATGCGTTCATGATCTGTCAGCGCAGCAACTAGACAAAGACGAAAACGAAAAGACGATCTCGTTTTACGTCATTGTCTAGTAGTTGCGCTGACAGATGTTGAACGTCTCAACGGCAGGTTGCTTCTGCACGTATTCAAGAACGGAACTTACAGTTCTGGAATTTCATGCAGTGTTTTCAAAACAGCCTTCGCAACAACTAGGATAACACAGCAGTGTTCTTAATGAGGTGCCCGCGTGAAAGAGTTATACCAAATTGCAAGCCACTTCAGAGAAAGAGCAAGCATCAACTATTCAACGCAACACAACTTTTACGGCGAGCTCGCTACAGGCAACGCCGGCGCAGTGGTTGCGCCGATGCCAATGAGAGAACCCGGAAAATAAGGCAAAACAAGAACTGCAAATGTAAAGTTCAACCCCGTGGCAATATCACAACCAATGAAACGGGCAGATACATGCACCGGACCGTTTCAAACCGAGCAGCGGACGAAGTTCACGTCATGAGTGACATGTGGCATCGCGTTGTTGCCGAATTTTCGGCAACGCTCGCTTCGTCGCGAGTGCTTTCAGAAGAATGGAACGCTAACTCACCTCGCGTAGTAGTGACGGGCAAGTGGTCGATTGCATCTCCATCCTCTTCGTCTTCCAATACCCCTTGTACGAAACGAACAAGCTCGCAGAACGGAGGCGGAAGCGAGCAGCAACAAAGCGCACACCAACACAGCACGTTAACAATACCTCACAGCACTTACCTGGGAAAAATGCCCCCTTGGCCCGCCTCAAGAAAAACAGGTAAGTAAAAATACCCGCGAAACAAAAAAAGTTTCGGTTCCGTTTTTAGACTTTGAGATGCCGCAAGGTAAGTTGCAATGCATTTGTCTAATCATTTCACAATATGTTGCTTTGCATAGCGTATCTTATAATTATAGAAGAATCTTAGTCTTGTGTCTCTACAGAGTTTTTGTGGTTTTATGTGCGGCCACGTTACGTTGGCTACTGTTGGCTCCAAGCGGGGCCAATAGCGGATTGCATGACGTCACGCCTAGTTGTCGTCTGCTATACTTGCGGTGGCGTGTCTGCATGGGTCGCGCGATGAAATTCCGCACAGATGTGGCATTTTTGCTGTTTGTTCACTTGGATAGCAAGTTTGTGTGCATGAGTTGTCCTTTTCAGTGCTCAAAGTTAGAGAGGGGGGGGGGGGGGGGGGGCTTCCCCTCGGCAGCTCAACTGTAGCACTACGGCATCTATTTGACAAGCGCTGGAGGAGATTTTATTACGAAGAGTGCATTATGGGGGGCAATTCTAACTCTCCAATTTTTCGATAAATGACAACCGTGATTAATCAGTTGATGTGGCATTAGCAAAAAACAGGACAGCAGGTATTGTACTGCTGCGTGAATTACCCCGAGACACTGCACATATGACGGCCACCACCCTCGTTCAACTAAGATTCTTGGCACAGCATAGGGTTTGATGAGCCACCTGAGCATGAAGCCACCTGCTCGTTCACCTTGGTTTCTTTAGGTTACCAGTTAATTTTCATTTGTATATTTGTGCTTTATGAGTGCTGTGTTATACCAAAGACGCATGCATTTTGTCCACTTTTGTAGGTCAGGTATGAAACCATAAAATGTATTGTTGTAGTACCTGAAGTCGTCAATGAAGCAAGTTAACTTATGTTCTGTGTTGCGGTTAGACTTATTTGCTTTCACTTCACATAACTTTTAACCCTTTACCTCCGAAGTTATTGTTGAAAAAATCGTCTACAATATGCCCCCCCCCCCCTTTTTTTTTTTGAAGTGCTTGATTGAATCAGCACATTAAATAAATGCCCGAAATACACTCAGAACAATATATTTATTTGCAGAACACCCATAAAAACTTGTTTAATGCTAGAAAAAGTTGGCCTCACTACACTTATTGATTTTGACATTTTCAGCGCCGATAAAGTAAACAAAAAGAGAACGTCCCAAACACAATTTCTGCGGCCTGTGAGAGTTGTGACGAAATCGACTGTCAAGCAGAATCGCATTTAATCATGTAGAAAGGCTCTAATGCACACATCAAACCCAATTAATATCACAAGGGGTGCCATTCCACAGTGTTCATAGCACGTATGTGTTTACTTCTTTTTATGCTTCTCTTGGTCCGTAACATCACTATTGTATTCGACACCAGGTTTAGCCTTCTTCAGAGTCTGAATAATAATTCCCACTGATTGCTCACTTTTTCGGCAGTTTCTTTGCGGAAAGCTACCGTCGTATGTTTCATCCAACGACGATGCCATTTTTCTTGTTACAAAGCTTTAAGGGTGAATTCGAGTGGTCGATTGAATTCTCCGAGTCGGATTGCAAGGCGCTCCACATCCGAGTCGCTCCGCCACAACGCTCCGCCTGCTGAGCGTCACCGTGGCGCTCTGGCAAAGCATGAATGTGATGTGACCTTAAGTTTCGAGTGGTTCGAGGCTAGTTGAGTGTTCAAATCTAGTCGAAATGAGCGAGACCCGATGACTAGGACACCGATAAGCAGGGTGGCCGAAGTTTAGTTCCTATTTATTTATTTATTTATTTATTTTACAAGTAGTGCCAGCCTTGTTACCAGGCCTTAGGCAGGAGTTGGCATCTGGAACGAAACACAAGTATGAAAATAAGATCAAACAAGATAGCAGACACGGAACAAGAATCTGCATAACAAACAGCACAAGAGAAATCTTTTCATAATCATGATTTGACGGGTAGAGACGAGTGATGAACGCTATGGTTTATTCAGAAAGTGCAGAAAGAAAGGATGAAACCGTTGGACAGTCAACAGTTGTGGGGGGTAATGCGTTCCATTCGGAAATCGTGCGCTGGAAAAAGGAATTTTTCAATGCGTTGGTCCTGCAGGAAAAATCTGTAACCTTTTTGTTGTGATAAGAGCTAGCGCGTGCAGCGGTGTAGAATATATAATGTTTTATCTACTCCTAACTGACTGTTATAGAGTAAGAAGAAAATTTCATTCTGCGGGCGGCCGCTGCCGAGCGTGAGCAGATGATAGCCGGCTTCTTCCGGAAGTATCGTAATTATTATCGGAATTCGGAAGCACATTTTCGCTTACTTCAGCCTGTTTATTAAACTGTTTCACTCGCACTAAATATACACAGTAACAGTTGGAAGGAGCGCACTGATTCTAACACCCTTCTTGAGTGATGTCAGCTATTGGCCCATAGCAGCTACATATGTGAATCTGCTATAGTACGAGATAAAGCGCCCAGAAAAGAGTGAGGGGCAGGCTTCTGTTGAGAAGAGAACGTTTTAGAAAAAGGTTACTTCGCGCTTAGCTTGCGAACTCCACGCGTCGCGTACGACTGCAAAATTTGGCTGTGATGTCCACAGCAGCGTATAGGCTATCCGCGGACTGTTTTTTTTTTTTTCCCACCAAGCTTCAGGGGTGGTTTAGGATCCCATTAAAACGAATACTAAGCAGTTATGTATAATTAAACTTAGCTGATTAGATGACTAATCGCATTTCAGAAAACGCTAACTTGGGGCGACAAACTATAGAGCACGCCGTTTTTCAATATCGCGCAAGTTGTGCAGTTTCTTTTTTAAACTTGAGTGAAGTTATGAGTACACTCGGCCAATACATGTATTCTTCTACGCAGGGGATGATTGCATGGTGAACTTCAGGTTGCTTCGCATGGGGGCCGTATGTTCTGCTTGAAATTCTTTCATGTTTTGTGGTTCATCACCTTTTAAGTTAGCACACAAAAATATCTCAAATAGTTTGGATTTTACGCACTGTGGCACTGGCCGTGAATCTCGCACGCGACTTCAATCACACTCTCATATCCAGATGCAAACGCTATTATCTGGCGGTGCTGATTTGTCGTTTAACGCCGTTCGCGTCGTTTGAATATATACGATCAACTGCACCTCCCAAACGAGTCGCTTGCCTCAGCCGCCGGGGCGTATAAAACATGGCAACTGGCCTGCGCTTTACCGGGCTTCGCAAGAAGCTGGCGAAGCGGACCAAAGCCGTCGTTCGTATCTATCGCTGATAGTTGCCTGTTGGTGAGGAGATGAGGTCGGGAGGTTGAAGTAAACAAGAAACGGGTTTGTCTTACATATTTACACAACTGGCTTTAGATATGTGAGCACACTCCATGTCGGAGTGCTTTAAACGTCTGAGCTCACTACATGTCTGAGCGTACACATGTCAGCACACACTCTTCTAAAACAGCCGTTTTATTGCGATAGCAATTATATGGACACTCCAAGCGCATTTCTGCCGTCGCCGTGATGCTCCGTATAAAGTCGATCCAACGGCGATAAAATCGTCGCCGCGCGTCGTACGCTGTATGTGCGAGTAAAAGCGTGCGAGGGCCGGACGCGCGCTTTCACGGAGAGCGAACGCACGGCGGAGAGCAAATGCGACGTCATCCGTCGTGCGAAAGGCCGTGGGGGGATGGGAGGGAGGGGAGGCGACGCCTAGCTGTGGCACCAAATGCGTATCTTGCGACCGGGCGCAAGGGAACTGGCGACTCAATCTCCCACGCGAAAGGAGGAAAGCGGGAAGGCAGCGCGGGAGGGAGGGGGCGCGGCTTCTACTCCGCCAGCAACTGCATACTTGTACTTTGCGCGGCTGAGGTCTGTCGCGCGCACCGTATCCTGAAAGCGATCTCCATACGGCTCTTACCTTTTTATGCGCTGTGCTTTCGCCGCTCAGTTTCCGTTGAAGCGACAGGCAGCAGGAACCTTCGGTCGCTGCAAACACGCTTGCTCACGCCAGCGTTTTGACAGTGGTTGTCTGCGGTCATCGAGTGTGATCTATTCATGTTTGCTTGTGCGCGCTGATACCATGCTTGTTAATTCAGTTAGCGAATGAGTCCAAGCTCACACAGCCGATAAAACTAGTATCCTCTACTAATTTGCTATCGCATTTGATGCTTCGCCTTTCGGGCGAAACTGCGACTTTAATTCAGTAATTTAGTTCCCTACACAAGGGAATTCGATGACCTTGTTGCGGCCAATCAGAGGGTCGCACTCCACCCATGGTCGCACCACTTTGCTGGACTCTGTCCAACCTTCGAACGCGCCTACGAAGCAATGGCGAGGCAATCTGAAAACAGGGGCCCACACGTTGTTTCCACGGAAATCGTCAATACTCGCTCATTGCTCTCCGTGACGGCCAGCTTGTCAGGGTCATTATGGTCATCACCGCTTCCACGGAGTGCAGAGGTTGTTGCTTCGTAGAGAGTGTATCTGTTTGCACGGTGGAAGTCGGCGTTGGGCCCCGTCGCCGTCCTGGCGGGCGCTGGTGAAGGGGCTGCCTCGTCGGAAGCACCCAAAAAATGCGCATTGCCGTTTTGGGAAGCAAGAGGGCTGGCGCTGAGCCGTGCTCACTCAAGGGCTGCAGAAGATAGCGCCAAACTTTCCTTTCTCAAACGAACCACTTAGTAGCAACAGGGCATTCACGCTCACGCGTAAAAGAAAGCTGTTCTCTGATGGGCATACTAGGGAGGTACTACCGGCGGTTTGTTTTTCGCTTTGTTTTACTGTTCTTTCTCGTTTTATTTTTTCATCTAAGTACGTCCAGATATATTGCAGTGCACTGACACTTACAAGAGTAACAAAATACACTGCAGAGTATGTTCGAATGCGTGGTTAGCTAGAGCACTGTTAATTGGCCGATGGAACTAGGGTACTACTGTCCGAGTTCTCACTTGAAGACGCACACACCGCTCACGTTACAATGTGATCGATGTATGTCTGATGCTGCTGTTTGCACACCTGTTCGTCCTGCACAGGTGGTACCAGCCGAATAAGGTTTCAGCTGCGCAGGCGGTCGTCTCGGCCCTGAGTGGTTTCCTTGGCGTTGTTGGAGCCACTGACGGCACTTACATTTCTATCCAGTCACTCGACGGGGTTGCCTTGTGCAGACCATGCACGGTTGTGTGACTTGGCACTCACCCGGGCCGGAAGAACATGCGAAAAGCTAGGCAAGCTCCCTATGAGACCACATGCACGTTCAGATGGACGCGCTACTTTTGTGTTCCGATGTGCAAAAACTCGGACACATATGTTCAGCCGTCTTCGCAATTCTGCAGAGACTGGTGGTGGTGTAACGCTAAAATCCTACCAGTCGAAAACTCGCGTCTCGTTCCCTTGGTATATACCAAAACTGGCATGGAAGGGTACAAATGTATGACTAACATGACTGATAGGTCATGGCATCAATAACATCACATGCTCGTGAGTTACGTCACGATTAACCATAATAAAATCACGTGTAGTGCAAACCCACATTGGATATGCGGGTATGATCCAGGGAAAAGAAAGAAAGAAATAAAGAAGGAAAGAAAGAAAGGAAGGAAAAAATTACTCCATCTCCCGCTAATGGGAACCATGTGTGGATGCGAAGCAGCGGGGAGATGGTTAGCTCGAGCGGGAGATGGTTTGGCTGCAGCGGCCCGAGCGCTCATCGCGGCGCTGCACAGGAGAGAGAATGAGGCGGGCGCGCTCCGTCATTTTCATACCGCGGAACTACCGTGGCGCCCCCAGCGGAGTATGCCGCTGTCGCACCACCTGTCGAGCGCGCCGCTCCGGATTTCTAGAGGAGAGAGGCGGAGGGGACGTGCATGCGCTGTGGGGGTATGGGGCGCCGCGGAAGGGACGGACAAAGCCCCCGCCATAAGCTGCTTCGCATCTAAAAGGAAGAGCAGGTGTGGGGAAAGCTGCGACGGCGCCGGATAACGTCAGGGTCGTTAGGTGTGTTGCGGGGAATGAACCGAAAGGAAAGGGCGTTGGCGCGCTCCGCCGGGCTTCCCTTGCTTCCCTCGCCTCAGATCAGTTTCGGCGTCCGGACGTGAAGGCCGTGCGTGGTGCGTTCCGCCGAGGAACCGGCTATGTTTGAGCAACGGCGCCGCGAACTCGCTCGGGAAAGGGCTCATCGTTGACGTGCCGATTCTAGCGTGAGGGCTTCCGAAGCCTAGGCGAAACGGCAGCGACGAACCGCGGTCCCCGAGTTGCGGGGCCGCGATGTTAAGGTGAAATGTGAGCGAAGAGGCGCCGACCCTGACTTTAAAGCAAACGAAGCGGAATGCCTGCGACAGCGTCGTCTTGCCACAAGCTTCGCTTACCCCCATTTTCTTGATAGGGGGTGGTCTCTGAATTAAAAAAAGAAATAAAAAACGCCTGATCGATTACTTGGAATGCAAAGCAGGCTTTGTTCCTAAGGTATGTGGGTATGGATTGTCTTCGTTTTCGTTACAGAACGACGTTCTCGTAAAGAAGAACTTCTCGCCAGTCCGTGACAACTATTTTCATTCAGCACTGTGGCCAGAGGTTCTGCACACCCTTCACTGATGATCAAAACACAGGGCACCTCGGTTTCTCCCGTACGCTTGCGAGGTTTTAGGAGAAGTATTGCTGGGTGCGCTTGAACGCCGACGACGTCCATTGCGTCAGAACATGGCGAAACTGTCAGAGACGCAAGAGGCCACAACGAATGCCAGAGGGATTGCTACAGCCTATTCAACCTATTTGGCGACTGATCGAGCAGATCGGGATCGACTTATTGGGGCCCTTTCCGACGTGAACATCAGGACATAAGTGGATCGTCGTTGCCAACTGCTACCTCAACCGCTACGCCGAAACGAAAGCCCTGCCCAAAGGTAATGCGGAGGAAGGGGCGTAATTCTTTGTCGAGAAAATCCTGCTACCACATGGTGCCCCAAAAGTCCTCAGCACCGACTGAGGAACGGCACTGCAGAGGGGCTTATTTAGTTTAGTTATTTGGGGTTTAGTGGCGCAAAAGCGACTAAGGCTATGCTGCGCCAAACACAAGGTGTTATGAGTAAAAATTTAAAAACAGCAAAGGCTGTGTTGGTCTATAGCCTGTTTAAATAGCCGGTATCGTCTAGAAATTTAAGAAGGTCTGGTAATGGCACTATTGCATCATCTCCTAAAACTAAGGCAGGGTGTAACGGTATGTGTAACTTGTATAAGTTTTGCAAAAGGTTTCGTCTCTGTGTTTCGATATGTTTACATGTTAGTAAAATGTGTATCACTGTGAGCGGTTCTTGGCAGTTCTCGCATATTGGTGGGTCTTCTTTTGTGAGCAAAAAATTGTGTGTGAGGTGTGTATGCCCAATCCGTAGTCGACATAAAACTACTTCAAAGAACCGTTCCTGATGACTACATGACTTCCATTCGCCAAGTACAGGTTTAGTGAGATGTAGCTTGTTGTTTGTACAATGGTCCCATTCGTGTTGCCATTTTGACCTCAAGGCCTCCCGAATTGCGCGGATACAATCTTTATATGGGAGTGTTGTGTTTGTTATGTCTTTGTGTGCTGCCATTGACGCGCATCTATCAGCTTCTTCATTACCCGGTATTCCAACATGGCTTGGTACCCAGCAAAACCTGATTGATCTGCCATATTTGTTTGATCTTACCAGGGTTAAAATATCCCCTAACAGGGGCTCACATTCAGATTTAACATGTAGAGCCTTCAGTGTACTTAAGGAGTCAGTGTATATGACTGTGTTTTCGTGTTTGTCGGCGATGATCTTTTTAACTACAGTCCATATTGCGTAGACTTCGGCCGTGTAAACAGAGGCGTGCTGTGGTAGTCTAATACTTGTTTCCCAATTTTTTGTCACGACCCCCACGCCAACGTGTTCTTTTGTTTTAGAGCCATCAGTGTAATATTCTGTGTAATTTTTATATTTGTCCTGAAGAGCGCGGAATTCTTGTATGATGTGTTCGTGTGGGGTGTCATTTTTCTTTAGAGGGGTTAATGCCAAGTCACATAACTCTATGAATTCGCACCACGGGGGTAATCGTTGTGGCTTTTTAGCAACCTGAAGGACCTCATGAGGAATGTCATAATCGCGACAGTATTCCTCATATCGCAGCAGAAGTGGTCTAATCATGTTCGGTTTATTTGTGTAGTGTAAGCGTGAGTTGCACTGTGTGACGATGTTGTAGCATATGTGTTGTGGTGATGACTGGATTCTGAGTATATAGGAAAATGTTAGTAGCGCCCTGCGCTGCTGTAAAGGAGGCTCATTACATTCAGTGTATAAACTCTGGACAGGTGATGTTCTGTAAGCACCACTTGCCAGTCGTAGTCCAAGGTTATGAATTGGATCAAGTCGTCGGATGTAAGTTGGTCTGGCTGAACCATATATGATGCTACCATAGTCTAATATGCTGCGTACTAAAGAGCGGTATATGTGTAGCAGGCATTTACGGTCAGAGCCCCAGCGCTTCCGGGACAAGACTTTGAGGATGTTAAGTGCATTATTCCCTTTAATTTTAGGACTATTTATGTGCGCCAGAAAGTTCAACTTTTTATCAAACAGAATACCCAGAAACTTGTGTTCTTGTTTTACCGGTAGGACGGCTTCCTGTAACTTAAGGGTGGGTTCTGTTTGTAGGCCTCGTTTTTGTGAAAAGACAACACTAATAGTTTTTTCAGTTGAGAAACGAAACCCGTTTTCAGATGCCCACTGTGTGAGTTTATTTAATGTGATTTGAGTTTGCCGTTCGCAGGTTGCCATGTTCGATGCACGACACGCAATTTGTAGATCATCCACATATAACGAGTGCATTACAGAGGGTGGGATTACATTATTTACGGAGTTCATTTTTACGACAAACAGTGTTGTGCTTAATACACATCCCTGCGGCACACCATTTTCCTGAATGAATATGCGTGACAGCACCGTTCCTAAACGCACTTGAAAGGTTCGGTCGGACTATGAAATCAGCTAGACATTTAAGCATTCTACCGCGGATCCCTAAATCCGCTAAATCCCTCAAAATACCAAACCTCCATGTTGTGTCGTACGCTTTTTCTAAGTCGAAGAAGACTGTGAGACAATACTGTTTGTGTAGAAAAGCAGTACGTATCTCGTGTTCTAACCGGACTAGATGGTCTGTTGTAGAGCACCCTTTCTTGTACCCACTCTGATGGTTGTCCAGCAGGTTCTCTGTTTCAAGGACGTATGTCAATCTTATGTTTATAATTGTTTCATATGATTTTGCAAGACAGCTCGTGAGTGCTATAGGCCTGTAGCTGGTTGCTGTTGTAGGATGCTTTCCAGCTTTCAAGAAAGGAATTATAATTGCTTTCTTCCACTCATTCGGCATTTTTCCCGTTTCCCAGATTACATTGAAGAAGCGAAGTAAGGTATCCACTGCTTTAGGGGAGAGATGTGCGAGCATTGTATAATGTACTCTGTCCGGACCGGGAGCTGTCTTTTTGCCAGAAGTAAGTACCCTGTTGAGTTCTTGGAGTGTTAAGGGGGTGTTATACGACATCTCGGAACTTCCTGTTGTCGGAAGCCTTTGTTTTTCTGCTGATTGCTTATATTTTTGAAATTTAGGAGAAAAGTTTACCGAGCTTGATATGTCATAAAAATGCTGACCTAATATGTTTGCTTGATCTTCTAAGTTTGTTTGCTTGCCTGGGGGTGAGAGTATGGGGATCGTGTAGGGAGTGTAGTTCCCTCTAAACTTTCGAAGTTGATCCCACATTCTTTTGGATGTTATCGAGCTATTTATGGATGATATATAATTTTTCCATGACTGTCTTTCGGCTTGCCTGCGTGTGTACCTGGCTTTCGCTTTTGCTTTTTTGAAAAATAGGAGGTTATCTTGTGTTGGGTATCGCCGAAAGATACCCCACGCTTTGTTTTGTAGCTTTTTAGTTTCCGTACATCCCTTCGTCCACCAGGGCTTTAATTTTTTCCCTAGAACGCCAGAGGATTGAGGGATTGTCTGTTCTGCTGCAGTAAGTATACTGGCAGTAATTTTTTCATTTAGTTCATCTATAGTTAATCCATCTGGTATGTCATCCAGACTGGCTTTTTCGGTGAAGAGAGGCCAGTCTGCTAGATGAAGTTTCCAACGGGGTGATCTCGATGGTATGGTGGGGAAAGGAGATGTGTTTTTAATAATAGAAGGCATATGGTCACTACCGTAAGGATTCTCGATAACACTCCATTGGAAGTCGTTAAATATAGATGGGGAGCACAGCGCCAGGTCAAGACAGCTCATAGCTCCTGTGCTTGGGGAACAGTAAGTTGCAGCACCAGTGTTTAACAGGCATACGTCATTTGTTAAGATAAAATCTTCAAGTGTTTGTCCCCTGGTGTCATTTGTTTTGCTACCCCATAACGTGTTATGTGCGTTAAAATCACCCGCGATTAAAAAAGGTTCTGGTAGCTGGTTTAAAATTAGCTCTAGGTCTCTTACAGTAAAATGTGAGTGTGGTGGAATGTATAGTGAACAAATGGTGATGGTTTTGTGTGCTAAAATGGTCACAGCAACGGCTTCTATGTGACTGTTAATGGCAACTTCCCTCGCTGCGATACCTCCTTGCAGAACAATGGCTACACCACCCGAAAGTCGGCTCGCCTGGGTACGGTCTCGTCGTACCACAGTGAAGCCTTTTAAAAAATTTTTATGTTTTTCGCCTAGGTTTGTTTCCTGCAAGCACAAGGCCACAGGAGAGAAGTTGCTTAGCATGTCTTTGATGTCACCTAGGTTACGTAGGAGTCCTCTACAATTCCAGTGGATAATAAAAGCCATGTTGAAGCAGAAAGGTAAAAAATGGCATTACGAGTGAATAAGAGATAAGAAAGATGTTTGGTGACATAGACCTAAAGAAGGCTAATATAAGAAAGAGCGATAACCTTTACGTTGTCACTTTCTTAATTAGTGTGGTTATTGGGACTTTGTCCCTCTTTGCGCCCTCGAGAGAGCGCTTGTCCTTCGGCGTCGACGACACCGGGGTTTTTGAGTCGACCTCCATCGCTCTCCCTGAGGCGCTGGAGGACCGAGAGTTGGGCGCCGAGACACGTGTCTCGGGCCTTGGGGTTCGATTGATTTTAGGGCCCAGCGGCACTGGTGTCCGCGGGTCCTTCGAAGAGGATGGAGCAGTGCTGACTGCTTCCACCACGGGGGCGGGACGGGTCACTGCAGGGCCACTGTGTGTGGGCCCGCAGGGCTCCTGAGGCCTCTGTGACGCTGCCCCCACCTGCGTCACTTCGGCATAACTTCTTCTCGAAAGGTAAGACAGTCGCTTCCTTGCTTCATAGAAAGAGATTTTTTCTTTCACAGTTAGTGCAATTACTTCTTTTTCTTTTTTCCAGCAAGGGCAGGACCGCGAGTAAGCTGCATGGTCCCCTTTGCAGTTTACACAGTGAAGAGAAGAAGTGCAATTGTCAGATTGGTGATCATTTGAGCTGCATTTAGCACAGGTTGTTTGTCCTCGGCATGCGTGTGAAGCATGTCCAAACCTTTGACACTTGAAACATCGTCTGGGGTTCGGGATATATGGCCTGACATTTACTTTTACATATCCTGCATTGAGAGAGGTAGGCATTTCGCTTGTTCCAAAGGTGAGTATTACATGTTTTGTCGGGATTTCTTGATCGTTTCTGCGGATGACAATTCTTTGTACTTTGGTCACGTTTTGTTCCTGGAAACCCTCCAGCAGTTCCTCATCGCTCAAGCCAAGGAAGTCCTCCTCGGATATCACACCTCTACTTGTGTTTAGAGTTCTGTGGGCAGAAATTGTAACTGTGGCATCACCAATACTGGTAAGTTCTGAGAGCTTTTGTACTTGATCTTTATCATTTAGTTCTAGGAGGAGGTCCCCGCTAGACATTTTTGAGGCTTTATATGTCGGTCCAATTTTGTCTTTTAGGCACTTGGCTACCAGGAAAGGAGACAGCTTTCTCACGGGTGTGTTGTTTTCACTATGGACTACATGATACTTGGGGAATGCTGGGGTGTTGCTCCGAAAGGAGAACTGGAACGTTGCTTCGGTGCGACCTCTTTTCAGAGGTCGATCATAGACGACAGAGGTTTGCGCTGCCATAAGAAGGTGTACATGTTCGGCAACAGCGCCGACCACCCACCACGGAGCCCAACGAGGGGACGCGGCAGAGCTTGTACACAAGTCTGCACGACGCCAGTCGTACGCCGCTACTATAACCAAATATGGTGTACCCAAGGTAGGATAGCCACACACGGTTAACCCTTGCCGCCAGGGAGAATGGAAGTAAATGGAAGAAAGTAGAAGACAGGACAGGCTAAAAAGTGTGAGAGAGAGACGAAGATTGGGGAGAGAGAGACAGGAAAAGGCGACTACCGATTTCCCCCGGGTGGGTCAGTCCGGGGGTGCCGTCTACGCGAAGCGGAGGCCAAAGAGGTGTGTTGCCTCCACCGAGGGGCCGTAAAGGTCCACACACACGGCATCGGCTCAACCTCCAGGATCCTCTTTTCCCCGGACACGGCTAAGCCGCGCACGGCTACACGCGGGAGTGTCCAACCCTCGTGTGCTCGGGTACGTGGTGGCGCAACTCACCAAACGCCTGCTGACGCAGACGCCCCTGCGGGGGCAGAGGGGCTTATTCAATTCATCCTTCAATACAGTCAGACAAGTCATCGGATCACCTTCACCAGCAAACCAATGGTTTTACGGAACACTTAAATAAGACCCTCGCCGACACGTTCACAATGTACGTTGACGTTGAGCACAAGACTCGGGATGCCGTCCTTCCGTACATAACCGTTAATTGTCTACAACACGGCAGCACAGGAAACAACGATAATGACGCCATTCCATCTGATTTAATGAAGGAACCCGGCAACGACGCTTGATGCCATGCTCCCAGATGTCAGCGATGAAGCCAACCTCGAAGTCGCCGCCCATCTCCAGCGCGCCGAAGAAGCCCGCCCGCGGATCAAGAAACAGCAAAGGATCAACACTCGGCATTGCAATCTCAGTCGACGCTACGTGGATTACTAGCTTGGCGACCGTGTTTGGGCTTGAACGCCAATGCGTCGACAGGGACTCAATGAAAAACGCTTTCGGTGCTATTTTGGACCATACAAGATACTCAAAAGTCTTCGTGCGTTGGACTATGTGGTAATGCCCGACGGTATCGCGCAATCACAGCGACGCCGTGCACGACCTGAAGTTTTCCAGGTAGTGTGCTTGAAGACATATTAAGCGCGTTAACGAACTCTCAAGCTTTAATTATTCCTTGCTTTTTGGTATCCTTATTTACGTGTACATTTTTTTCTGTTTGAAGCACCTGGACGATGCTTTTTAAGAGGGGTTCGTTGACATGCGTGTACTTGCTTATCATTTTCAGGTGACTATTTTTTACCGGTTTAAGAATGTTAAAACCTTATCACTCACCTCAGGACGCGGTTTCGTGTATTTGAACTTTCTCGAATGTTGTGGACATTTCTGTAGAGAGGGGACCTTGTATAATTCGGTTGCATGCGCAAAACGAATAGTGGTGTACTACATTCTAAAACTTACGCGAACACCAGTGATTGCTCTGTAATGTACTTACGATCAGTCATGCATAGAGAACCGACGCGTTTGACTCGTAGATCAGATTTCGACGATCGACGACTGTGCTCGCCGATTTCTTTTTGCTTAAGCGTTGCTTGCTTTTCTGCGTACAAGTTCCCCAAATAAGGAGTTAGGGCACGTCCCTCGCAGTTGTACCACTGTCTGGTTCTTCGCTGTCAATACAACGTGACAATGTGAAAGCGATACGAAGAGAGGAGATACCATGTTTAGAGGTAGGAAAATGACAACATTGATTAATTAAAGAACGAGAACTAGTGGGCGACACTGCAATCAAGACGAAGGGTTGAACTTGGACACAGGTAATGCACAATTAGAAACACAATTAGTGCCAAGGTAAAGCGAACAGCGTGAGAGGTGGTTTTATGAATATACGCTTATGTTAAGAAATTATGAATACACACGTATAGGAACTTGTTCCCGCTTATGTAGCACAGCTGAAATTTCGGAAGAGTAAAGCTTCGAAGAATCACGATGTGTGTTTGTCCTTTTAGTTGGACACACACATCTCTTGATTAGTCTAACCACTGTTCTTCAAGCATGCGTCGTCAAATCGCGGGTCTTCTAAATCTGAAATACGTTATGTTCACTCGGTGCATGAAATGGGCGATTCGATAACTGGAGGCCGATTTGAGAGCTGCAACACTTTGTCCAATAATAAATCTAGTTAATTAGGCAATTATTGTTCAATAGCTGGAGCGTCTCAAAATGAGTAGTTGCTCAGTAATGCGGAAAGTTGGGCGAGTAGGTGACTAATTATCATTCCGTGTGGGTGAAACAGTGCATTGACCAGGACAAAGTGGAGAGACACACAAGAATACACGACACTCGTAGTGAGTTTCGCGTATTCTTTTGTCTCTGCACTTGGTCCTGGTCAGTACGCCGCGTCACCCACACGGAATGATGTGCCATTAAATTTGCACCCTCTCTATGATTGTTCCGAGCATAACGCAATTATAGCGCAGGATTTCACAGAAGAGGCCAAAGCTCAGCCCCGAAAGGGTGCCGTTTACCGCAGGCACTGTATACCACGCGTTGTTTGTTCGCCATTTTCGTGACTACCAATTGAGAACCCCAACCGAGAACTTTGTTTCATTTCGCTTCGTGTGCAGTTTTTGTTGTGTCGTTGCTGCGATATCTAATTTGGAAACAAGCGAACCGGAGCAGTTCTAATTTGGCCATCAGAGATACGCTCGAGAACGGCATCTTATACGCGGTATGCAGTTTTTTTTTTTCCCCCGAGTATGGGCGCTGCATCAACAAGGCCTCACGGACGCCATGCGTCGGCGGATAAGAAGAGGCGAGATACCCAGGCCATCACATGAACCGTCGTCGTCGTCGCTGATATAGGCGTCGCCCCGCACCACATCAATCTTCTGACAACACGCGCGAAGGCGCTATCTGTTTCCCTTAAGATAACGACAACGGCTGAGAAGAAAACGCGGTCAACGCGGGCAGATTACGACAGTGAGCGAGACCGCAGCTAATGGGTGCCACGTTTGACATCGTATGTGCGTGCAAGTCCGGCGCATGAAAAGTTTTTTTTTTTCCGTCCGTTTGGGTTTTCTCTCATGCACGTGGATATCTCCTGGAGAACTGGAGCCTTTGGTCTAGCCTGTCTTGCTGCTATACAGAAGCTTAGAAACCTGCATCTCCGAGTAGTCAGACGCGGTCACCTTTGACAGAGTGTAAAGTATGGAGTGATCTATTTCCACAACGAAAGTGCTCGCCGAAAAGCTTCTGCTTGCTTGTGTGCCCTGCTCTGGGAGCCACCAAGTACCGTAGAAATTTGTACCAAGGGACCTGTGGCGAGCACAGCTCAGGCTGTTTTGCGGACGCATCCAAGCGCATTGGCAGCGGTTTCCGCTTGCCCGAATAGTTCGACCAAGTGTGTGCGCTAATTGTAATTTCCTTTCAAGTAGGAAGAAAGAGCAAACGCAAAAGCAGGTAAACAATGACTCTCGCAAAGCTATGACGAAGTGATGCGAAAACCGAAGACTGCCCGTACCTCACATCTCCGGTGGGGTCTCAGTTCAGTAAAGCTGTTGCCCTTGTCGCATGCCTATAACCCATTCAACTCAGCAATGTGGTGGCGATTCTGAAGCAAGAAACGTGTGTGGAGTGTGTGTGCCTGTCACCTTCTATTGAGAACGTGCTTGTGTGTGCATTGGTCGTGTGCGGATTGCGTACAGCGTTGGCATGGCTCCCGTCGCGCGATGCCTTCTTCTTACCACGAACGTTACTCTATGGGTGAGTACGTGCACATGTGAAGATTTATATCCTTGTAATCAATTTGTACTTGATGTGGTTTACGATTACGTATTGTAATGCCCCAAGGCGACAGTATCTCAATGCGAATCTGCTTTTCTTAACCGCATGAAAAAGGTCTGCAGATCCCACGCAGTGCGAGAATCAACGTTCTGCGAAGCATGTTGGAGATAAACCGCCAGCCGTGGTGTTGGGATGCTAAGCAGGAGGTCGCGGGATCAATTCCCGGCGACGGTGGCCGCATTTCGATAGGGGCGAAATGCAGAAAACACCCGTGTACTTATATTTAGATGCACGTTAAAGATCCCCAGTTAGTCCAAATTAATCCGGAGCCCCACTAAGGCGTGCCTCATTATCAGATGGTGGTTTTGACACGTAAAACCCTACATTTTTAATTTTGTGGATATACTTGAATGTTCTAGCATCGTTTGGGGTTCCACAATGTGTTACCAGAAGGCGCAACATGTCGGTGTAAGGCGAGCAATTGTGTGTGTGACGACAGCAATAAGATGCCGACATGACGACGATGGCGAGGGGACGACGATGCCACCTAAGTGACGACGACAATGACAAGACTAAAGCACGACGACGGCCAAGCCTGAAAGTGTTGCACTGAGAATCGAGGCGGGAACTAACTGGCCGTAAAGTGCACGGATTAGTCAAATGCTTCCCGCCGAAGGTGCGCCAGTTTGAATGTCACCGAGTGGAGGAAGACGTTTACTTATTTGAGTCGATCTCAAAGGTGATTCACTGGGAAAACTGTGCCGATCCCGAAGGCGGTGCAATGTCAGGCTGCTACCATCCTACCTACCGGAAAGTGCAGGCTTCAGGCAAAGAATGCGTCACGTTAATTCTTTGTGCTATGAGGACGGTTATCTGCCCCAATGCAGAGGCCAATTCTGACGCCGCGATTTTCGTCAAATATTTAAACCCACCTAATTTCCATGCAATCACCGTAGTAATGGAAAAGACCAAGTTGTCGAGCATTCAAAGACGAGAGACGTATTTTCAGTGACGAACGCAAAAAAAAAAAAAACAAAACACACACACACACACAAAAAAAAAACAGAAAAATGAAAAGACGCAAAAAGAAGACGTGTATTGTAGTTGATTGAAGGCACGCGCTCTCGGTGATTTCTACCAAGTGTACCGCACATGTATCGGAAAGGTAGCCAGGTAGATAGTGCCTTGGTTTCAAAAAAAGAAGAAGAAGAAGAAGAAGAAGAAGAAGAAGAAGAAGAAGAAGAAGAAAAAAAGGTAACTTTCCAGGGCAGCCTTTAATTTAGTAAGTGGCAAATTTTCGACCTCCATCACCAAACTGGGAGAGGGGAAATTGCTACCCCTGCCTCCTCCCCTTGTGCGCACGCATATATAAAGCAGTCTGCTAACCTCGTGGTTATCTTAGATGTTTGAGCGACCGGCCCCGTTAAGACGGCCGCTGGTTTTATACCCGAGCCGCGACGAATTTTTCGTCAACAGCGAAACTTCCCTTCGGAGTAACTCATACTTAGTACCTTCGTGCAGCTCTTGGATGGATTGAAATTTCTCCCTTTCATCAATTAGTCCATGTTGCAGATATCTGCACAATATATTTGCTATATTCTGTAAAACACGCTTAGTATGTGCGGGAATAGTTTGAGAGAGACAGAGAGAATAAACTTTATTTAAAAATAATAATAAAGAATAAAGCAGCGTAATTTTGTTTCCTTGCTGACGGACAACATTTTTAAGGTAGATAAAAAGGAAAGATAAGGTTCCCTTCACAATATACTCACAAGTATAGGAGGAGCGTCACCAGTGAGGATGGGATGGGTGACGACACGGGTGCGACCTAGCGGGCGATTTCCAAAATCAAAGATGTCTTCATAGGACATCAGAATACGGCGAAGGGCGTCGGCGTGAGCAGGCCGTAGGTCAGTAGCTATCATGGGCGTAAACTTGTCGTTGCTTGAAGTAGGACGGTCGGAAGCTGCAGCAGTGTCGAATCGTGGTTCGGGCGTAAGAGCAGCTACTCCACACTCTTCCAAAGGGGACAGCAAAGCGAGAGATACACCCTCAGGAAGCACTTGCAGACACGAACCAAAGTTCAGAAGGGGAAGCCACGCTCGATTGTTAACAAGAGTGACAATGGAGTTGGGTAGTGCGATTTGGCGTGCCAGGAGAACGTCGCAAAGCGGGGACACCACGTAAGGACCATCTCGAAGTGGAGGAGAAGGCGACATGAGGACGTAGGTCGCAGCATCAGGTTGCAGGCGAACAAATTCAGCAGAACGAAGTCGGGACTTGTGGTCTTCGGTCGGGTCGGCAAAGTAATGGGGCAGTTCAAGGCGAAGGGTGCCGGTTGCACAGTCAATAAGTGCTGAATGAGCAGTCAGGAAGTCGATTCCAAGAATCACTTCGTGGGGACACTCGGCCAGTACAGTGAACAGGACTAACACAGGACGACCGGCAATGGTAACACGGGCGGCGCACATTCCCATCACGGCTGTTGTACTGCCATTAGCCACTCGGACGGCAGGCGACTCGGCAGGTGTCAGGACTTTACGGAGACGGCTACGAAGATCTGATCGCATAACCGACACCTGAGCGCCAGTATCGATGAGGGCTTGAACGGGTACATCATCAACAAAAATTTCAACAAGGCTCGGTCGAGCAGCAGGGGTCAGCAGAGGTTTTGCAGTCCGAGTCGTCAACGCAGCCTCACCTCCGGGGGCTGCACTGCTTAGTTTCCCGAGAAGCGGCCCGCGTAGGACGGGGACGAGGGGCGTCGAGGTGTAGGCGAGCGGGACTGACGGCGTTGCGGCGAGGGCGAGCGGCTAGTGGTGTTTCCCCGAGAGGGAAGGCCGGCATGGTATGGTTCAGAAAGGGGCGACAGAGACCGAGAGTCTCGGTCGAAGCGGCGATCAGCGTATGGTCGAGGCGAGGAGTACCAGCGGCTACTACGGCAGTGGCGGGAGATGTGACCGACCCGGGAGCAAGCAAAGCAAATCGGCCTGTCATCCGGTGTTCGCCACTCAGATGGGTTCCGATATCGACTCGGGAACGACTGGCGAGGTGCAGCAGAGGCAATGACAGGATCCGAGTGGTAGGGGTGGGACGTGGGCGGACGGCAGACTGGATGTCCATGTTGGCAATTTCTTGGCGGACAACAGCTTGAATGAGCGAGATGGTCATGTTGTCGTGCGTATGGGGACAGTGAGAACTTGGAGCCATAGCCTCAAGTTCGCGGCGGATGGCCTGTGTCAAGCTTGGCGTGGCAGGCGGATGTGATGCCGGAGGGTCGTTGCAGGAGGAAGTGGCAGCCGTATTGGGAAGTCGGTCGAAGCGTTGTACGATGCGTTTGCTCTTCGCTTGCTCAAAATTCCGGCATTCCTTTATGATGGATTCAACCGTTGAGCAGTTCCTGCAAAGCAGGAGGTTGAACGCATCGTCTGCGATGCCCTTCAAGATGCGTCCAACCCTATCGGCCTCTAGCATGTCCGCGTCCGCTTTACGGCAGAGAGCCAGAACGTCTTGAATATACGCGACGTATGATTCGGTTGGTGTCTGGACACGAGACGCTAGCTCTTGCTTGGCCTCCATTTGACGTCCCACAGGCCTTCCGAAAAGATCGCGTAGCTTTTCCTTGCAGGAGTCCCAGCTTGTAATTTCGGTTTCATGCGTCTCGAACCATACCTTCGCGGTTCCTCCCAAATAAAAGATCAGGTTGGCCAGCAAATGTGTGGCATTCCACTTGTTGTGCTTACCGACGCGCTCATACGACGTCAGCCAGTCTTCGACGTCGACCTTGCCAGTGCCAGTGAAGATTCCCGGGTGACGTAACTGGGTTAGTACCACTTCCGCCGGTGTCTGAGCGGCGGAGGCAGCGTCAGCGTCGGAGGCAGCGTCAGTAGCCATAACAGCGGAACCGATGTGACGCCCGCTGCGAAGATCCAGGGCCGGCTTGTGGCGAGATTACCCAGCACCTCCACCAAAATGTTACGGGGAGAAAATATATGTATTTACAATATATACAGAGGGTTGTAGCTCTGTGGCCAGGGTGACACCATCTACCGAGCTCCGAGACACTTCAGCCTCTTCTTCCCCAACCAACGTCATTTTGTCCACAGCGGTACAAACTCGTACGTGACAATATAATAGCCACGTTTACTCAAGGTTTCCTAAGGACAGCCGCTGATTCCTAACAGCCGCTGATTATTAAAATCCTGCAGTTATAGAAGGGATAATAGTAGGACACGTCAAAACACTTTAAAAGTTACCAGCCGTTGTTGCAACTTCTCGCTGTCTTGAATACACAAGGGACGCACTAAAAGCAAGCGTCTTGAGATATCGATGGACCTTAAAAGGAAGACCCCTCCCCCCCCCCCCAAAAAAAAAGAAACAAGCCATCACACACACACACACACACACACACACACACACACACACACACACACACACACACACACACACACACACACACACACACACACACACACACACACACACACACACACACACACACACACGCACGCACGCACGCACGCACGCACGCACGCACGCACGCACGCACGCACGCACACACACAACACACACACACACACACACACACACACACACACACACACACACACACACACACACACACACACACACACACACACACAAAACAAAACAAAAACAAGCTATAGCAGTAAAAGGACCGCCACATCAACGGAGCCGGAGCATCCGTTTCATCGTGATGTTGTAAGCAATCGCTGTTCAAGGGTATAATATTCCAACAAAACAATTGTTTTAACACTGCTGCTCAACGGATATGTGTTCTCTAGAGAACGCGAAACAAGAGGGAAAATGCTGTTTTATTTGTTGTTTAATAAGTGACAGCACGTATGTGTCAACAGATACACAACCAACCCGCAGCAAATATTAAAAGCTGAAAATGAAAATCGTCCTTCAAGTCATTTCTAACAACATTTCTAACAATCTCCTGAAGGGGCCCTGAAACAATTTCTATCGGAGCCAACAAATGCATGTGACGTTAAAACAGACTATTTCTGAAATGCTTTGCCGCAAGAAGTACTTCAATGCGTTCAGCAGAAGCGGAGATATTCGCCATCAAAGATCTCCTTTGACCCCATTCGCGGTGCTCCCGCTCCTTCTTCAATGCCCTGCACTGCGAAGGCTACGGCGGAGTGGGGCATGCCCACAACCCTGCGCCTACTGAACGTGACCGCGGCGCGCAGTTCAACTTTGATTTTGAATGTTCACGTAGACGCCACTACTTCGGATTTTGACCCCTACGACGCGTTGAACTCGGGGGCTCTCCGTCAACGTGCGGTCGCGCTAGCCTCAGCTTACGGTATCTCGTCGCTTTGCTTTGTTACAGTGTACCAGATAGCTACGCGCGGCTCTCTTTTCTCGCACCGAGTGCCAAGTAGCACATTTCCTTTCACTCTTATCTCAACGGCAATCGCACAATTTTCGAGGGTCCCCTGCTGGCAAAAGTTCTGAAATCTGGAACTGTGTGATCAAAGTATGTTTTGTGTTAAATTACTGGGGACACTATCGTGCATATATTTGCCGACCGTTATTATCGTCCCTTAGGTGCTGTGTATTACCAAAGAGTAAAATATAATTACCCGAGATTTTGGTGTCTGCACTCTATTGAGTTTCGCGTGGCGTGAGGCTAGTTCAGTGTTCGAAATGAATAAAAATTGCGAGACCGACGCCTATACGACACCGATAAGCAATGTGGCCAAAGTTTGATTTCTACGTGAACGGCTGGGCGTGGACAGATGATAGTCGGCTTCTTCCGGAAGTACGTAATTGTTATCGAAAGTCGAAACGCAGATTTTTATTACTTCGGCCTATTTATTTAACTGCATCAATAAATATATGCGGTAACAGTCGAAAGAAGCGCACTGATTCAAACACCCTTCTTGATTGATGTCAGCTATCAGCGAATAGCAGCCGTCTACGGGAATCTTGCACATGACGACATATGCAAGCCGCCGGCAGCCCTGAAACGTCTGAGGTGAGGAGACGGCCTCGTTTCGAAAGAGCGTTGGAGAAAAATTTGACTTCGCGCTCCGCTTGTGAGCGCAACGCACCCCGCACACGTCTGCAAAACTTGTCTGAGATGTTCGCAGCAGCGTATGCTGTCTGTGGACTGTGTTTTTATCACAAAGACCGAGAAGTGCTTCAGGACCCCGCTAAATATATATCGTGACCCAAGCAACTCGTGAAACTACGTTTTTTAGCATCGGACACATACGCTTCCCAAGAACGACCGCTGTCGAGAGGCAGGAGAAAAAGGAAGTCAAATGACGATGGGAGTGGCCCCCGGGGGCCAGCATTATGATACAGTTTTGGCGCTTTGAAGGAAGTGGCTGTTGACGCACCTGTACAAGTGTTATTTGCCTCTGGCAAAATTAAGTAAAAGAAGCCGGCAGATACCACGCCCTGTGGGAATCGATGTTATGCGAAGCAGGGTGCGGTGAGTCTAGGAAGTTAACGAAACGACCATGAGAGCACCAAGACGGGGACGACTGTTTCATGACCTACATGACACGCATGTCATGACATTCATATTGTCGCAAGATGCGAAGAACAGCTCACAGAACGACGGTGGTGCGACAACAAACACAAGCTCTATATTCAAGGCCCTACAATAGTTGTTTGCTTGCCTGCTTGCTTGCTTGCCTTCGGGAATAGTTGATGATGATGATGATGATGATGCTCTCAGCACATGGCTCGTACCCTCTTCGGGGGATTGACCAAGAATTGGGCACCTGAACTTTTAGATGTGGATTCTGAAATTACAGTTACTGTGCAACTTAGTAATCAGAACAGACAGATTAAATTGTCCGCGCCAACTTTATCTTCTTCGGAGAGAGAGATGCTTGAGCTCGTGTCCCTCCCTTCGTTGTCTTCTTTAGTCGTGACACTGCCTCCCTTCTAAGAAAGCATCGTCCCGATGCTCTATCGTGACGACGTCAGGATCTGTCCACGCGTACGCTGCAGTGATTTCATTCGGACAAATAAAACTTCATCCGGACGACGTGCACAATCTCCGGTGTATGCCGCCGACGCCTTGGGGAATGTGCGATATCAGAAACGACTTCATAGTTGACATCAGAGAGACGTCGGATGACTCTATACGGACCGAAGTACCGCCTCAGTAGTTTCTCTGAAAGGCCACGACGGCGAACAGGAGTCCAGACCCAAACTCTCTCTCCAGGCTCGTAGGACACTCTTCGGTGGCGAAGGTTATAGCGCCCTGCATCGTACTCCTGTTGCCGACGAATACGTATGCGTGCAAGCTGTCGGGATTCTTCAGCACACTGAGTGATGTAGTCAGCATCAGTTTCGACGCCATCGCCTCCATGTTCATGCGGCAACATTGCGTCGAGCATGGTTGTGACATCGTGACCGTGGAGAAGGCGGAACGGTGTCATCCTCGTTCTCTCTTGCTGAGCCATATTGTATGCAAAGGTGACATACGGCAATATCTCATCCCAGTTTTGATGCTCCACATCAACGTATATGCAAAGCATATCCGCAAGTGTCTTATTGAGGCGCTCCGTGAGTCCATTCGTTTGCGGATGGTACGCCGTTGTCTGCCGATGAGATGTGCCACTAAGGCTTAAAACTATGCCCAATAGCTCGGCTGTGAATGCAGTTCCTCTGTCAGTTACTAATACTGCGGGGGCGCCAAGTCTCAGTACGACATTCTCTATAAAAAATCGAGCTGCTTCACTGGCCGTTCCTCGCGGCAGAGCTTTGGTTTCGGCGTAGCGCGTGAGATAGTCCGTGGCTACGATAATCCATCGGTGTCCCGTAGCAAAAGTTAGAAATGGGCCTAGCAGATCCATTCCGACTTGTGCAAATGGAGTTCTGCGTACTTCGATAGGATGGAGGAAGCCTGCTGGTTTGACGGCTGGCACTTTCCGCCGCTGGCAATCAAGGCATGTGCGAACGTCCTGTTGAACGGTCGCCGTCAATCTTGACCAGTAATACTTTTGTCTCACTCTGCAGAGCGTTCGTGTGAAGCCCAAATGGCCGGATGTTGCTTCATCATGGCATGCCTGCGATATTTCATTGCTGAGAGATGGTGGGTCGACGAGCAAGTAGGGGCTGCCGTTCGGAGAAAAGTACACTTTATAGAGGGCGTCGTTGCGTAAGGAAAACGATGGAAGTCCTCTTCCAAAACGTTTTGGCAGAATTGAAGTGCGACCCTCCAGGAAGCTAATAATGGGCTCCAATTCTGGGTCTTCGCGTTGCTGCTGTGCTAGCGTAGTCGTGTTGACAACTGCAACATACGCTGTATCGTCGTCATCCTCTCTCTCTACTTGCAGGTTCGAATGGGGCACAAGAAAGGCAGTCGGCGTCCGTATGCCGCTTTCCTGACTTGTACACAATAGTCATGTCGAACTCTTGAAGTTTAAGGCTCCAGCGTGCCAATCGTCCTGATGGGTCTTTTAAGTTCGTCAGCCAGCAAAGTGAGTGGTGGTCACTGACGACAGCAAACGAGCGGCCGTACAAATATGGGCGAAATTTGATCACCGCCAAAACCGCCGCAAGACACTCTTTTTCTGTGGTGGAATAATTTTCTTCTGTGCGGGAAAGGCATAAGCATAAGCTTGCATAAGCTATTATTTTTTCAGCGCCGTCTTGCCGCTGTACAAGTACAGCTCCTAAGCCGATATCGCTGGCATCGATGTGAACGGCTGTCGGGGCGTCTTCATCGAAGTGTTCCAGGACCGGTGGATTTTGAAGGCGTTGCCGTAGCTCGTCGAATGCTTTCTGCTGATCTTCATCCAATACGAATGCTACGTCTTCTCTGGTGGGGCCTGTCAACGGCGACGCAATGTGTGAAAAGTTCTGAATAAGACGCCGGTAATATGCGTATAAGCATAAAAATCGTCTCACTGCCTTTTTGTCGGATGGCACAGGAAAATGTTCAACGGCAGCTATTTTTTCCGGATCCGGCCGTACCCCCTCATTACTGACAACATGCCCTAGAAAAATATGCTCTTCGAAGCCAAAATGGCATTTTTCCGGCTTAAGCGTGAGAGTGGCGGACCGTATGGCTTGAAAAACAGCACGTAGTCGCCTCAAGGGCTCGTCATATGTCGCAGAGAATACAATCACATCGTCTAGATATACTAAGCACGTTTGCCACTTGAGTCCTGATAGAACGGTGTCCATTAGCCGCTGAAATGTTGCCGGTGCGGAGCACAAGCCAAAGGGAAGTACCCTAAATTCATAGAGGCCATCAGGTGTCACGAATGCTGTTTTCTCGCGGTCTCTTTCGTCTACTTCTATTTGCCAATAGCCGCTTCTTAGATCCATTGACGAGAAATAGCGTGCATGCCGTAGTCTATCGAGAGAATCGTCTATGCGAGGTAGCGGGTAAACGTCCTTCTTAGTGACCTGGTAGAGTTTGCGGTAGTCGACGCAGAAGCTCAAGGTGCCATCCTTCTTTTTGACTAACACTACCGGCGATGCCCAAGGACTTTTCGACGGCTGAATAACGTCATCTTGAAGCATTTTCTGTACCTGGTTTTCTATCGCTTCGCGTTCTCGCGCTGCCACCCGGTATGGGTTTTTCCGTATGGGTCTGGCCGTTTCGTCTGTAATAATTCGGTGTTTGGTCAGCGGCGTTTGGCCAACTTTGGAGGTCGAAGATACCAAGTTCCGAAACTCATCAATAAGCTCGAGAAGTCTTTATTTCTGTTTAGGTAGCAAACTTGGGCCGACATCAATGGATAGAGGCACGTTCGGTATACCGGGGGAATCGCCTTGTTCAACAGTCATGCAGTCGGTAACCTCATTCAGCTCTTCCACGTACGCGACTGCCATACCTCTTGTAAGATGCCGGCGTTCAGGACTAACATTTGTTAGTAGGACGTCCGTCTGTCCGCGAGTAATGTCAACTACGCCTCTTGCAACTGATACGCCATGACTAAACAGCAGGCCAGGAATTTGTTCGGCGATCATGTTGGAGCACCTTGGCGAGTCGCATGTTACAGGCACAAGAGCGCTTGAGTGCGGAGGGATGGTCACATCGTCATCGAAGATGCGTAAATGCTCACGTCACTGATCGTCACAGGGTACGGCTAAATCTGCATTCATCCAAAACATGACCGACCTGTCCAGAATGTTTATAATAGCACTGTATTCGTGCAGGAAATCCATTCCCAATACCACGTCTCTGCAGCACTCCTGCAAAATAACGAAAGTTGCAACAAACGTCGAGCTACCAATATCAATTCTGGCCGTACATTTGCCTGTAGGGGTCATCAATTCACCTCCCGCCGTTCTTATAACAGTGGCCTTGCTGTTATAAAAACAGCGAGCTCGGCACTTACGACTTCCCTTGGGGTCGGCGGAGGCATATTGTCCGATTGCACAGATAGGGTTGGGGGTGTTGAAGCATTTCGACAGTCGGCAACCTCCCCCCCCCCCCCCCCCCCCCCCCAAAGGTCGCTCCTGTTACTTTTCCCGACGAGGGCCAGGGGACCTGCCACCCCGGACTACATCGGCGTAACTGCGACCTTGTGGCGAAGAGCTCGGTGCAGGTGACGGAGAGCGGGTTTGACGAGTGAATGGATGTCCTTGTGGAGCAACATCGTCACTGTAGCGACTGTTTTCGAAGCGAACTCGAGGAAAGGTGGGTGGAAAGCTCTGGTATCCGGGGTCACGATACGGGAAAAAACGGTAAACGTGGCCGGCTTCTCCACAATGAAAGCACAAAGGACGGCGGTCGACGGTGCGCCACATGTCCGTCCTGCGAACAAATGGTCGACTTGTGGGCGTCCTCTGCGGCCAAGCTGCAGTTGCCTGCGGAGGGTGGTAGGACGATGTTTCCACGGGTACACCAGGTTGCGCGGTCAGTGGCTGCGCGTTGCACGGCGGGGATGGCGGCTCGTTGAAAGGACGAGCCATTGGTGATGAGTTGTAGGCTGCTGCTGGAGGAGGACGACGAACAGCCGATGCGTATTATAGCTCAGAGACCGTTGGTCCGGTAGGGATTCGGGCAACGAGAATGCCTGCCTGATTTCTTGTAGCACAACCTCTGCCACAGAAGCCCCGACTGACTCCTGCGGGGTCACAAGGAGGTCGCGAATCTCTTCACGAAGAACCTCCCGGATAGCTCACGAAGCGAATACTCATTGCCGGCTGCCAGAGCAGAAACGTTGGTCGAGGCGTTGCTTGTGCGATCGAAGGGTCGGCAACGTTGTTGCAGTGCTCGTTCGATGGACGTAGCTTCCGAGATGAATTCCGCAACGTTGTCGGCGGGTTGCGAAGAAGACCGGCGAAAAGTTGTTCTTTAACGCCTCGCATCAGATGGCGGATTTTCTTTGCTTCCGGCATCTCTGGGTCAGTGCGGTGGAACAGGCGGGTCATGTCCTCCGCAAACATGGCGACGCTCTCATTCGGTTTCTGGATGCGCGACTCGATTAGTTGGTGGGCAGAATCACGACGATCGTTGTTTGCGAATGTGGTGGAAAGCTTCTGTCGAAACTCATTCCAGGAAGTCAGTGTGGCTTCCCGGTTCTCGTACCACGTGCGAGCGCTGTCCACCAGAGCGAAGTAGACGCGTGCGAGTTTTTCTTCTGCAGTCCACCGATTCGCCTTGGCGACTCGCTCGTATTGCGCGATCCAATCTTCGACGTCCTCGCAAATATCACCATGGAATGTCTCGGGAGTCTGAGGATGCTGCAGAGTCACCTGAGAAAGTCCTGCGGTTGCCATCTCGTTAGGTAGATGTTCGGTTGGTGGGGAGTTCTCCAAGGAGATTACCTCCGGGCTGAGGCCCCGCAGTCGGCGTCTGTAGCGGTGGATAGGTGTGTCCACTGTAGGAACTGATTGCGGTTTTGAACTGGGCGTTTCACTCCGCAGAGGAGTTGCGGGCATCAGGGAGTACCCAGCACCTCCACCAGTGTCGCAAGATGCGAAGAACAGCACACAGAACAACGGTGGTGCGACAACAAACACAAGCTCTATATTCACGGCCCAACAATAGTTGTCCGCGCCAACTTTATCTTCGGAGAGAGAAATGCTTGCGCTCGTGTCCCTCCCTTCGTTGTCTTCTTTAGTCGTGACAATATCATGCATGACCTATTATTTATGCTCGTCATATACTCTTGCCCTACTATGCCAATTTTGATACATAACAAGTTAGCGAAACGATCATGAGAACATCAAGACGTAGGCGGCTGTTTCATGACCATCATGACACGCATGTCATGATATTCATATCATGACCTATCAGTTATGTTCGTCATACACTATTGCCATACTATGCCAATTTTGGTACATAAGTTAAGGAAACGACCATGGGAGCACCAAGACGTAGGCGGCTAGATAGATAGATAGATAGATAGATAGATAGATAGATACTCTCAAAGTGGCAAATAATCGTCAAGAAATGCTTCGCATTTAAAATAGCGCTGTGAAATGACGGTGGTAAATTTTAGGGGCAGTTCATCTCGCCATTTTGTTTGTACAGATTCAGCAGCGAACTGTGTCCCAAAATTAAACTACCCAAGAAGCCATTTTGCCGCGAAACATTAAGACTTATAGGCTAAGCACAGCATTGAAAAGGAAGTTCCGAAGTGGCTTTAACCGAGTTTATTGGACGTGCGAGCTTCATAGCACGTGTTGCGATGTGCAGGGCGGCCAATGAAAGAAAATCCGCTGTGCTGAGTACGGTGAACGCCACCTAAGTGGCGTTGGTAGTGCTTCTTGATGCCAGCGTCCCTTCGAATGCTGGCATCGAGGCGTCGTAGGGCTGAGACCACCGAAGCGTTCACTGTCGGTGCGCGTTAGTATCATAATGCAGTACTTCTCTTTTCTGCTCGTAGGCGGCGGCACCGCCCCGAGCAAGAGCGCGGGTACACGGAGGAGTGTTAGATATATAAGGCGCGTCTGTGTAGCTCTCTGTAAATGCGTTTGTGGCGCAATGGGTTAAACGCTCGGCGATCTATCGTCGCGGACCGAGAGGTCGTGGGTTCGATTTCCAAATTTTGCATGTTTGTGGAACTTTTTCTTCTGGTTTCTTTTTTGTATTATGTTCGTGTACATTGTAAGCTGACGTATTTCCGTGACGGAAATACGTCAGTGAAGTCTTGGTGGACCCCGGCATAAAACACTTTCGTGTTAAAAAAGAGACGAAGATGCAGTTTATTGATTGGAAAATGTAGAGACGTCGGCCGGGAAATGGAGTATCTGGCCTGGTACTTTACGTAAGGGAAGGGAAGAGGGTCATAATGGGAGATGATAATGAGAGAAACGAGGTGAAAGAACACATTGCATAAATGTTACCATCACAAGCAGAGAAACAGAGATGTTTCCATAGCAGGTGCGAGGTAGGACGAAGAAAGAAAGGAAAGCACAGCCACCATAGTTTCGCAAAATGCTAAGGCAAGTTCACGATCGAAAAGAGAGATGGCACTGAGGAATGAGTGTGTTCGCTTGAGTGGTTCTTAAGAACACATGCCGGCTATTCCTGATAGCAGAGAGAATGTTAGTGAAAGCATCTGGCTAATGAACACCAGCTATTAGGAAAGAAAAAAAAAAAGCTTGTAGATTTGACTCCAGATGCGAATGAAAAGAAAGCAAATCACACCGTTGAGCTATGCGTGCCAGTAGATTGGCAAACGGTGCCTCGTTAACTGGAAGTAAAAAAAAACAGCTACAACACGCAGATGGTGTGTACTGATCAGCCATTGTTCAGAGTAACCAGCGAGGTGCATTTATGGTGTAAGCCCCAAGAGCTCAAATGTGATGATGAGAGAGAGAGAGAGAAAACATTTATTTGGATCATCTAGGTCGTTGATCTTGAGGACGAGTGGGTGGTGCCCTCATTCCAGGACACCACTGGCCATGGCTGCTTGACGTACTTGCTGAACGAGAGCTTCTTGTCCCGCCAGGGTATCGCCGGTCAGCTGTACCTCCCACCGCTCAAATGACGTGCTAGGCGTCTTTAAGTGCTCAGGTTTTCTCCCGGACCCCCACGAGATGTGAAAGAGTGTAGGGCGTGTGTCGCCGCACCAAGAGCAGATGCCGCGATATGTTTGTGGGTATATTTTGCTGTATTTGTGTAGGCTTGGGAATGTGTTTGTTTGGATAAGCCTGAGAGCTACTGCATCTTCAGTGCTGAGCTTTTGTGAGGGGGAGGATAAATCCTGCAGTTGAGTCGCTAGATCTCGAGTCGGTCGAAGTAATGGGCTCAGCGGAAGAACTTGCTTGTGTGGGAACACGTTTAAGCGCTCTTGGCACTCACTCTGGGAATTCTACAGGTCACATTGCATTTCGCGCATGGCTTGTGTAGTTCGCGTAAATAGCGTGATTGCCATGATGGTTCCCATGGTGCAGCCTATAACTACAAGCACCTCCTACTAGAAACCGAATTCACTGTTGCTGCTGTACAAATCATGGAACGGGCTCAGAAGCTGAAGGTCCCATGTGGTCATTATTGGACCCAACGAAATGTCTCGAAGCTCAAAAGTTCTCACCCTGCAGTGCGGTGTATAGTTATTCGTAAGGCCCAGATGGTACACGCCATGCAAAGCCCGAGTGCATTTCCTCCGTGGGTGCATTTCCTCCGAGGATCCCTCACCATGCCGCCAATGTAGCCTTCTATGACCTTGTCTTGCGGACCGTCTTGTAGCTATAGCGGCCGCGAGAGGGCCACAACGTGCAGGCAAGGGCGAGCAGTGAGCGCACTTCCGAAACCTTTCTAGCCGCCATACCTCTTGCACCCCGCGCCCCCGTCCTCCAGTCTCCACCAATGGTGACGAGTGGAAAGAGCGAGCAGCCCCAAGGGCGGCTGAAGAGCCTGTTGAGCGCCACCAATGCCCTGAAGCTGCAGTGGCTGCCAATTCCCGGATCCCAAGACAGAATTTGCTGTGACATATGTATCGGCAATGCTCGCCCGTTTGTGCCTTCCAACCTCCGTCGCCACGTGTTCCAATCGCTGCACACTTTCTCATCCAGGGATTAGAGCCACACAGAGACTGGTGACGGCAAAGTTTGTCTGGCCATGCATTAATCGTGACGTCCGGCGCTGGGCACGTGAATGTGTAGCCTGCCAGCGTTCCAAGATACAGCGACACACCTTGACAGCACTGGGAGCACTCCCAACCCCGGACTCCCGATTTGATCATGTTCACCTGCACGTTGTTGGCCCACTACCACCCTGCCACGGACAGACTTATCTGCTGACATGCGTGGATAGATTCACCCGTTGGGTGGAGGCCATCCCTATCGTGGACATCACCGCTGAAACGGTTGCCAGTGCCTTCCTGTACCATTGGGTTGCCCGCTTCGGGGTGCCTTCTACGATCACAACGGACCGTGGCCGGCAGTTCGAATCTGCCCTCTTCCCTGGCATCACTCAGCTCATCGGTGCCACTCGTATACGTACAACGGCGTACCATCCCATGAGTAATGACATGGTGGAGCGCTTTCACCGTCAGCTTGAGGCAGCGCTCACAGCAACCGAAGAACACAGCTGGGTGGAGGCGCTCCCACTCGTCCTTTTAGGCATACGGTCCACTCTAAAAGCAGACATTGGCTGCAGCGCCGCTGAGCTGGTCTATGGCACGACGCTCAGGCTGCCAGGGGAGTTCTTTGTGCACGGCTCAGACGAGAAACCTACGGCTTCCAGTGGTTACGCACTTCGTCTACGCGATATGATGAGCAAACTTCGTGCTGTGCCCCCGCGGTATCCAGGGACGCGGGCTGTACATGTCGCCCCGCGGCTCACATCGTGCCCATACGTATTTTCGCGACATGACGCTGTTCGACGGCCTCTTCAACCATCATATGATGGACTGTTCAAGGTCCTCAGCCGTGGGGACAAGCATGCCACCATCGATAAATGCGGCTGCCAAGAGGTTGTTTCGCTTGACCGTGCCAAGCCAGCACACATGGACAGTGACGCCGCCGCGGTGTCTCCGCCAAGAAAGCCCCCGCCTTCGCCAGGGCCCCCAGCTGCAGCGCAAGCTCCAGAGATGCTCACGCGACGTACGCAAGTGGACGGTGCTCAAGAGCCCCTACTCGCCTGGACCTTTGATCACTCCGTTCGGCAACTCATAAAGGGGGGAGTGCTGTAGTGGCCGCGAGAGAGCCACAACGTGTAGGCAAGGGCGAGCAGTGAGCGCAGCTCCGAAACCTTTCTAGCCACCATACCGGTTGCACCCCGTGCCCCCGTCCTCCACTCTCCCCCAATGGTGACGAGTGGAAAGGGCGAGCAGCCCCAAGGGCGGCTGTAGCAAAATAAAAATAAAACCAGTAGACAGTTCGGATTCACGCCGTTGAGTCGGCTCTCTCTCTTCTCCGCGCGTACTCGCGTCCCAACATAGCCAAATTACGCGCTCGAAGATGTCGTTGTGTAACAAAGATAACTTGTACGACGCGTACTAGGATGCTATAAAAAAGGGAACGTAGGTTCTGGAACTGAACACAGAACCTTCGCCTGCTGCTTTCGACGAAACGCTAGAGTGACATGGTGGCTGTCCTCCGTAATGGTGATGAGGTTCTGCGAGTGATGCGATTTGATTCACAGCGGTGATTTATTACTTTTTCTTCTTTTAGTCGTCTAACCACTCAAGTGTGTTGCAAATAATAATCTACTTACAATATATAATTTTCATCACGCCCTAAATTTGTCCTGCGTATTTTGTTCGTTCAAACACTTAGCTTTAAAGAATCCACGACCATTCATGTCAGCAGGCCCCGTGAGAGTCTAAGCGCAGGTGCCACGAGCTCTAGCATCTCTCGTTTCTCCACAGACCGTCGGGGCGGTGCTGCTTTCGGCCGGTCTGCTGGCGCTACTACGACCCGACTTGGAGGTCTCGCGCGCACTGCTGGACGATGATAGTGGCAGACCACCCACAGAGATCGCTTGCTTCTACGTCATTTCCGGCTGCGTGCTGCTGCTGATTGCCACCCTGGGTTGTGGTGGCTCGTGCGGAGAGCGGTACGGATGGCTCGTAGTGGTAAGTGCTCACAAATATTGGTACGAATGGCTCACCACAGTTGTCGCTTGTGTCCGCTACAAATTTGTCGTGCTTCGCGTGACAGTTTTAGCTTTCCTGATCTGTGATCTAGAGCAGTTTCTCCACCTCAAGCGCGATCTTACAAAGCAAGATCTATGCCACGTTTACAAGATTTCGGCTGTAGCGCATCGGATTTGGCAGCGCATCACTTTAATCCAATGTGCTTTAGCGTTTACACGCACCGCATCGATCTTCGTCCGATGGCGTCTGAAACGAGATGGCGCCTGTTTTAACGGAGCGCACTTCGCTCTGGAGTGGAGTAGAGCAAACACTTTGCTCGCGCTCTGATCATTGGACACGAAAATGCTTAACATCTTGTTCAACTCTGAATTCTATTGTAATTAGCTTAACAATGCGAAGTCACACAGGTTTGCTAGGAGGATTTCCCATTATTCAAAGCAAGGCTAGGAAAAGCGATTTCTCTCGTATCGAACCAGCTGACACCTGATACTTGGAAGCAAGAGGTAGCTCGTTCAGAATTTGCCCAATTAACTGCGTGATCATTCGTGGTTTGAGAAATTCACAACGGGCTGGACGAAGAAGCGGTCACGTGTATCAGTGGTCCTCCTAAAAATTGGACCGAAATAAACTGGTATTCGTTATAAACCTCAATTAAGAAAACAGATATGATCAGCTGCGATGGCACAGCGCAGCTTCTTTATGTTTTCTAAGCGAGAGACCACGGTAGCGAAAAGCAGTGCGAGCCATCAATGTTCATGTGCTACCTCTGTCAGTGACCGAATGACGGCAGTGCCATATTTACCTCTAGTAATCTTAGTTATCACACTTTATATGAGCAGGGAGGCCACCGTTGCTCATGTGTCTCGCTTTTCAGCGCATGAGCTAACTGCGTATTAGAGGACCTCCACCCTATGGACCGAGGGAGGTTTTCGCTTTAACTAGGCGGTGACATGAAAATGTTCTTCTATTGTTGCACGTGAGCAATAATCCGCCATTCAGGCCGTCATTGCTTTTTGTGCGAAGTCAACATTCCAAGCGTGTGTTAATGGGTTGACAATTTGCCAGCACGTAGCGAAGAAACAAAGCTACTCGCCCCGAAGCGGCGCCATGTAAAGGCCGCAAATGTCCACAGAAAAGCGAAGAGTTGGGGTCGCCGAGTCAGTGTTCCGCATCATGCTGCCGGACAAATTCGTAAGTAGTTTTCGCCAGCATGGTCTTAGAGTGATCGTGTGCGTGCAAGCGCACTTCTGAAGGAGAGTGGTACGTGCCACCCAATAAATGCACCCTAATACGGATAACACCGCAGAATTGTAGTGTTGCGGGATGCGTTGCGTAATTGCGGTATGTTTGACCAGGAATGAGGACTTGGCGTTGGAGACTAAAACACACCGACGTCGAACATCTGGGCGCAAAAACTCGATGACGCGTTACTGTTTTCTTCGGTTGTGTTAGTTTATGTGGTCGCTCACGCCACTCTTTAGTGTTACACTAATGGGAACATTGCTCAGAAAAAAAGCCACAACAGCTCCTGTTTCATATGACGTTTTTCTTTTCTTTTTTTTAATTGGTACGGAAACGAGCACATTGCATTCTCTCTCTCTTGCAGTACGTGGGCATGCTGTCGCTGGTGACCGTGGCACTGGTCGTCTATCTTGCACTCCAGCTGGACGCCTGCATCAAGGAGAGAGTGCGTGAACGCTTTTTTGTCGACTTGTCTCACCTGAATCAGTACATATAGAAATGTCTACACTCCATTGGTAAAATTGTAACATGACCGACTTTGTCATTTGAAACTGAAACATTTCCAAACTTTGGGCGTCACAAACGTTGTCTCCACGTGATGAGCAAAAGCCCACCGCTACAGTTAATTTATTTATTTTACTTCACTGGTCATGTTATGGTAGGCATCAATCAAGCAACCCTCATTTCTGTGGCAAGAGAGACGTAAAAATACATGCTCTGGGAACCCCAAGCTCCAAGACATTGCAGCGGAAGTCGGCCATTCCGTTGAAAGCCGAGTGTCGGCTTCCACTATATAAGGCCGGCGACGTGACTTCCAAGCACGTTGTGGTTCCATAACCATTGAGGTGCTTTAGTCGGCGTCTCTACCGGGACTGTTTGGGCTGTAGGTCCTGGAGCGTTAGGTTACGCAACCGAACATCCTTTGCATTTTATTACTGATGAACTGAAGTTAGGCCTCCCAAGCGCGCTTTCGAGAGTTGTTGGTCCCGGTATGTCACAGTATTCTCACCAAACATGATCTGAGAGCAGCTCTCTCTTTTTTTAGTACAGTGGAATCGATTATTGCAGTTGAGTCAAACGCGTTGCCTAATATTTTTATACCTTGGTGTAAAAATTTGCTGAGCTGAGTGTGGCATTGTGAAGCACAAACTGCTCTATTGGACAGGTTAGAGCGCAGGAATTATATCTACGCTATATGAAAAAAAAAAGAAATGTGGGCAGGTTGCACTAGTGGTGCAAGGCTGGAGTAAACAGTGGAGCTGGTGATCGACCTAGTTTGTTCCAGGTTTGACAAGGCTTGGCTAAGTTTTGCTAGAAAATGCTAAGTGTTGCTAGGCACGGTATTCCGAATCGGCTCGCCGCCGACTCGCAGATTTTCGCTTGGCCGCGCGTCGCGCTTTACGTAAGATGGGCGGCTTCTTCTTCGGGTGTCCGGATCGTCTTTGGTAGTCCCATGTCAAGGCTACATGTACTCGCCTCAGAGTCAACGAGAGCTCTGCCGCCGTCGCAGCGGCTCCGAGCTTTTATCTCCCGGTGACGTCACGACTAAGTTCCGCCTCAACACTTGCCGGGCACAGCTAGACAAAGCCCACAAAGTCCGCGAACCCTATTGGCGCGCAGTGACGTCACGGTTTTTGGCTCCGCCTAGCTGGCGGAGCGAGGAGGCTTTGGCGGGAGCTGGAGTTCTGGCGAGGTCACGTGATCCCTCGGCGGGCGCGAGGTGTCGATGTGGCTAGGCGAAGCATGTGGCGGTAGCTGGGAAGGGCGGCGTGAAGAGCTCGGCGATACGATGGCATGCCTAGGCGAAGTGGGGAGCAGCTATGCCAGGTGGTTGCTAGGCGACGCGAAGAGCAGGTGCATGGTCGTAGCAGCTGGCGTGACTGGCGGAGGAACGGTTGCCGAAGCTAGGCGCAGCTGCGCCAAGTAGTTACTAGGCAACGCGTGCCGACGTCATCGCCAGGCGCAGTTTCTGGTCTGTGCTACGCGGCGCAACGAAGAGCTTAGACAGCTTCTTCTTCTTTTTGGGGGTTTGACATGCCAAAACCAGTTCCGAATTGGTTCGCCGCCGACGCGCAGAGTATCGCTTGCCCGCGCGACGCGCTTCAAGATGAGCGGCTTCTTCTTCGCGTGTCCGGATCTTCTTTGGTAGTCCCATGTCAAGGCTGCATGTACTCGTCACAGAGTACATGTAGCTTTTAACAGCTCTGCTGTTAAAAGTCTGACTGTTTCGGGTGGGAAACACAATTAAGTGCACATTGCGCACTCTGTTGGCAGGTTCAGAATTTCACGCAGTGTCACTTCAGGTGGAAACATAACGCAAACTTAGAGGTGCAAGCAAATGCGGAAAAGAACGATTGTGTGGTTTGATACCATCATCCTCATCACCATCATAATCATCAGTTTATTATTCCGTAACTTACAAATACATTTGAACAGGATAAACTGTGCAGTCTTAAAGTAAAAAAAAAACTGTCAGGGGGACTGCCTAACAAAAAATGTAGTCTGGTATAAGTACATTAATCTGCAGGCAATGCCATGTAGCGGAGCAATAAATGCATTAGACAAGATATTATTATGAATATTACGGCAACAAATAGCAATAAATCTATGTTGGTTGTTTAAAATAAACAAAACATAAGTAGGAATACACAGATACCTAAGCGATAAGCTGTCTCATAAGTGAATTTTAGGACGACGAGAGAATGAACTCAATGTACATGATTTTGAACCAGATTCTAACTTGTTGCAAAGCAATATACGTGAAAATCTTTCTTTCAGTCTACCGTAATTAGTACGTACTTTAGTACGTACTGTAGAGCAGATTATCGTTTCCGGCAAACCTGGTGCTATTAGTGCTCATGACTTATTATCTGATGACCAATTTGGCTTCCGTCCAGGTTTTTCAACAGAGGTTGCACTAATTACTTTCACTGACAGAGTTAAATTGGCAATTGATGCAGGCCTACTTTTTAGAGCTGTGTTCATTGATTTTACTAAGGCCTTTGATACAATTAATCACAACATTCTCTTTCATAAACTTGACTGTTACGGCATATCTGGACCTCCCTTACAGCTGATTAAAAGCTATCTTACTAACCGGACGCAATTTGTTCAAATAAATGATTCATTCTCATCTCCAAAGATCACTAACGTTGGCGTTCCCCAGGGATCGATCCTGGGACCCCTCCTGTTTTTGTTACTTATAAATGATTTACCACTTCGTTTGAAACACACTAATGCTCTTCTCTATGCTGATGACACTACAATTTTTACCGCACCGTGAAACCACTCATACTACAACATTCACTAAACATCGACTTAGATAACGTTCTTTCATGGTGTGAATCGAACGCATTACGTATCAATCCATCGAAGACTAATTTTATGGTGTTTCATTCCCCACAGTTATTGCCGAACATCTCTTCATTAGCGGTGACACTTAATGGACACTTCATTCATACATCTGCTTCCACAAAATTTCTTGGTGTAATATTAGATATACATTTGAAATTCAGTGAGCATGCTCAGTCCCTAACTCAAAAAGTGTCATTCGGTATTCATGTGATTATCAAAACACGGCCTTACTTTTCAACCGAAATCCCTTCTTTCCTTATATTACGCATTTATTCATAGCCATCTGTCGTACTGCCTATCATCGTGGGGAAATACGTATTGGTCGCATATAGGTCATCTTGAACGCTTACAAAAGCAAGCTTTAACACTTATCACTTTCAACCTATTTTTATCGCCATCAGCCCTCATTTTTCGCAGTCTGAATATTTTGCCTCTGCGTAAACTTGTTAGCCACAAAATTCTTATAATCATGTTTCGTGTTTTAAATCATGAATTATACATTTCTAGCTTTTCTGATGTCACTCTTGTAAATACTAACAACACAAGGTTTTCAACTAACCGTAATCTACTTTTACCCAAAATACGTACAAACTATGGTCGAATGACGACAAGATTTTCATGTATAACTCTGTGGAACAAGCTACCTTTTGACTTGCACAATGTCATGCACAATGCATGCACAATGCACTCATTTTGTAAACGTCTTAAAATGGAATTGTTAAACGATTTGTGACTTTATTGTTTTCTTTTGATTTCTTTGTTTGAAGCAAATTGTCATTATTACTTATATTGCCCTACTTTTTTTTCTACTCTCTTTTATTTCGCACACTTTTTCTATATTTTGCTGCAATTTCGCCACTGTTTGCTGACCAATGAACTAATCCTCTGTTTAATTTTTGTTAGGAGGTCCCCCTGACAGTTCTTACTTTGGGACCTCTGATTGTTCAATCACATTGCAAAACGAATGTATATAACAAATGTATATATTTTTAATAAACTTCAATCTTCAAGACTATTATTAGTAAAACTGGGAATACACAATTCATGATTTATACGACGAGACGTGATCAGTAATTTATGACAAAAAAGTTTGCGTGCAGGCGAAATGTCCAGGTTACGAAACATAGGAGCTGAACGGGATGACAAATGGGTTAAAGGTGATAAGTCTTCAAACTTACTTTTGCAACATTCAAGGTGTACAATATACGACCAATCTGTATTGCCTAGACAGTATACGACAGACGACTATAGATGAACGCACAATATAAAAAGTGAGTTATTTCTGTTTGAAATTAAGACCAAGTGTTTCTAACACGCATGCCAAAAAGAACCTTTTGAGTCAGTGAGCGAGCGTTCATGTGAAATTTTGGTTGTTTATCTACGACGACACCAAGAAATTTTGCATACTCAGATGCATGAATGAGGTGCCCATTCAGGTGTGACCACTAATGAAAGAATCATTGGTGACAACCGAGGAGAATGCAGTGCCATACATTTTGAATTCGATGGATATTGTTAGAAGCGTCAGTGAATTCCTATGTGTGGTGAAATTGTGGTACCACCAGCATAAAATAGGCATTTAGTATGTTTCGATTTGAGCGGTAAATCGTTAAAGTGAATAAGAAAAAGAGGGGTTTGGAGATTGATCCCTTGAAAACGCCTATGTTAGTGACTTTTGGCATTGGAAGGCAATCAGATAGCTGAACAAACTAAATGAATTAAATTATGGGGTTTTACGTGCCAAAACCACGATCTGATTATGAGGCACGCCGTAGTGGGAGACTCCGGAAAATTTCGACCACCTGGGCTTCTTTAACGTGCGCCTGAATTCAAGTACACGGGTGTTTTCCCATTTCGCCCCCATCTAAATGCGGCCGCCGTGGCCGGGTGAACAAACTGGATTCGGTCAGTAAGACAGACAACTTCGAATAAATTGTAAAGGAGGTCCACATATGCCGTAGCGATCTAGTTTCTCAAAAATCATGTCATGATTAGTTCTATCAAGCGCCTTAGCTAAATCAATAAACACATTCCTCATCTATTGCTAGTTTAACTCTGTCAGTGAAAGTGATTAGTGCGATTTCAGTTGAGAGGATTTGTCAGAAAACAAACTGATCATCAGATAATGAGTTGAACTTCGATAAGTATTTCATTTCATTAAACGGTTGTAGATTAGGTTTTCAATTACATTGCTACAGAATGGTAAAATGCAAATTGGGCAATAATTAATGCATTGGAGGTCACCTTTCTTAAAAGAGGGAATAATTTTTTCTGCCTTCAGGCTTGTAGGGAACATAGCAGCTGAAAAAAAATTTGGTAATTACATAGGCCAAGATTGGTGAGAGTTCTTTTTATACAAGTTCGCAGTGTTCGCATTACTCCCATAATATTTTGACTAATACTGACATCATAAATCTTCCCTTACACAAATGAACCGCACAGTTACCAGTTAAATGAAGTTTCTGGAAGCTTCAGTATGGTGGGCCTCATGCTAAACAAATGATATGCTAACCTACTCGTTAATTCACTTCTTCATTCACTAGCTGATTCTTTTACTCACCCTATGACCATTATTCCACCTACGAATTCATTGCTTGATGCATTATGCTGCCAACCTTTTTTGGCCTACTGAAATAACGGTGTCTTCCGTGCATAGTAATATTCTTATTTTAAACACGAGCTTAGAGAACCACGCGTGCGAATCAAACGCGTGGTCAAAATAAGAAGTTTGAAACCGACCGCATAGTTTTTTGGCAACAAGTTCCATTTCTTTGAATGTCCAGATATGCACTAAGAGCTTCGACGTGCAGAATCGCCGACACTGGAGCATCCTGGTACAGTCGCTGGCTGTGTTCGCCCTGGTAAGTGTCCTTTTTTGCAAATACGAGGGAGCCTACATAGCAAATACAGAAGCCATGGAAGGCATCCTCTTACATATAAATTCTTGGGTTTTAAATGCAAGAACGAGGATATGATTATGAGGCACGTCATAGTGAGGCATTGCGGATTAATTTTGACCACCAGGGGTTCTTTAACGTGCACCCAACGCATGGTACACGGCAGTGCAAGCGAGATAGAGAGAGAGCGCGCAAATGAACGAACGCTTTTCTTGTCCAGTTCCACCACCGACCACCAACCTGAAAAACGGCCGAAAGAGCCAAATAAATTAAGCCACTCGCTTTAAAAGCCATGAACCTATGCACTGACCTAGAGTATACGAGAAAAAACAAGTAATGAACTCGAATGTGTTCATTAGGTTTGCAACTCTTTCCCACGAAAGAACGTTTTGAATGTGGTGAAAATTCTCCACATTGGCGTGCATTAAATTGATAAATTTCAATGGGCAAGCGATTGACATAAATATGCAAGATACAACATCCAGTAAGATACAAGGATATTCCGGAGCACTCTTTTCTGCCGCCCGATCTGCTCATGATGGTCTCCACTGTGCAGCTATTTCGTTATCCAGAACAGACGCAGCTACAAGGCTTCTTTCGCTGACACGTCAACTTACACTTGCAGAGTGCAACTCGACGAAATTTGCCAACGCTCGTCTCCACAACTTGGATCCGAATCTACAGCTCCGTCTTCCGTCAGGAATACCTAGAGCTGAGGAGACGCTTCTGTGCCGCTTGTGACTTGGCGTGGCCTTCACGAATGCTTACTCATTTCGTATCGGAATGGCCAACAGCCCTACATGCGATAACTGTAACTGCAAGGAAACAATCGACCACCTTCTCTGTGAGTGTCCCCGCTTCAGTGCCCCAGGAAAGAACTTTTCAGAGTGTTAGACTTGACAAATTCCCTTTGTCGGAGGAAAGGGTCCTGGGACTCTGGCAGAGAACCATCCTCAGCACAGAAGGCTTTGAAAGCAGTTGCTTGCGCTTATTGCGCAGAATTGGTCGTAGAGACAGACTTCAAGCAGTGTCGTATTCTACTTTTGTTGCTCTTATTTTCTGTTTTTGTAACATTTCTATTGTCTTTTATTCCCCTTACCCCCTTTTCCGAGCACGGGGTAACCAGCTGGTCTGATAACAGGCTAGCTTCGCTGTCTTTCCGTCTATTCCTCCTCCCTTGATTACTCTTTCTTGCATGAAGTGGCTCCTGTCTATTTAGGCTTACATGCAAGAATGTTGAAGGGCTACTTTTCACTTACTCTGGAGCCAACATACGAGATCACACTGTAAACGGTAATCAACTGACGAAAACTTCCTTGACATGCGACTCGCACTAGAAGGAAGCGATAAATTCGGCCCTATCGATCTGTTCTCTGCTTTTATTCTTCACCAATACTCTAAACGTCTCTCGCTCATCTCGACTGCTAACCGGTTAATGCTTCGACTTGCTTTACATCCCAGCACTTCTGGAAGGTGGCCGTTATTTACGGGTCTCGCTGGGCGAATACCTTCGCATTCAAATATAGTATGTTGAGTTTTCAAAAGTGTTTTTTTTTTGCTGCAGCAGACAATTGGCTTCATCCTGTTGCGAATATTTGCTCCGGGATATTTTTTATCTTTAGGCCACCAGCTCGGGCTTCAAATAGCAAGGCACTGCCCTTTCTATGATCGTACAGAATTTCCTTTCTAATTGATCCGCTGTTGTTGCTCAGTGGCTATGGTGTTGGGCTGTTGAGCACGAGGTCGCTGTATCGAATCCGGCCACGGCGGCTGCATTTCGATGGGGGCGAAATGCGAAAACACCGATGTACTTAGATTTTAGGTGCACGTTAAAGAACACTAGGTGGTCAAAATTTCCTGAGTCCCCCACTACGGCGTGCCACTACGGCGTTTTGGCACGTAAAACCCCATAATTTATTTAAATTTTCCTTTCTAATTGCTTTCTTGCTATTTTAAACCTCCATGGTCTTTTTTGTTTGCATCACTTCCACACAATTCGCTGTCTCTGTTTCTCGCACTTTCTTTTCTCTCGCGTTCTTTCTGGAGAAAAGAGCCAGTCTGCAGTAGACGCCTTGTATATGACTCGTTTCCGTTATTCGCACACATGGCAAGTCGTTCTGGATGAGCTCTCCCCGCATTTTTTTTTATGGAGAACTTCTTCGTGGAGTGCTCTCTTGGGCGCTTTATATGTGCCTTGTCTGATGTTCCGACTGTTGCGCCACAATCGCGATGACATCGTCATGTACCTCATGACAGTTGCTACCACTTTAAGAAAGTTGCTAGGGCAGTAATAATCAAGAAATATCGCGGGTCAACAGCTTATGCACTTAAGCTTCAAAAAGTTTAGACAGATGTTAACACATACGCAGCCTCAAAACTTTCAAGCCTGTGTAATGTTCAAGAGAAGAAACAGAAACATGAGCACAGACAACAGACAGGATAGTTTGAAAACTGCTCCAGACAGCTCTCCTTAACTGAACTAAGAGTTGAACGTGAACTTTAGAAGCCAAGTTTGCTTTCTGCGACTGCCCGAGCTTGAACTTTTCTGCGATGCACGACGCCCTCTTGCGGTACAATTGTCGATTCTTCTTTCTCTACCACGGTGTATGCCTTCGCAGACAGCATGTCATAATCGAGGTGGAAAAGTTATTGGAGATATATGCCATCCTTGAGAAGAATCTATGGTGTTGATTGCGTTCGGTCTGCTTTGCCATGCGCATTTTGTGTTTCTTTCCAGCCCTCTTTCGTCCCCGGTGTCCACACGTGACATGGTTCTTCAATGAGCTTGCGTTTATTTTATGCATTTTACATATCCTCAATATATATTTGGCAATGCCCTGTCACCTAACGCATCGGCACTGTCACGTGTCATAACCGTATTGAAGTCTTCCTGATAACATTGCGTGCTTAACAAATCGTGACGCCTATCGCAAAGAATTGCAAAGCTTCTTGTAGAAACATTGTATAAGGTGGCTATTAACCTGCTTTCCTTCCCTGTTTTTCTTACTTGTATTCTTGCATTTTTTGAGTGTATGAGCATATTACTGTGTTTAAGCTGTCTAAAGCTTAGCCTAGACAAACATTTTTTAACTTTCTTTTACTTATCTCGTGACTGCCTGTATTAATATTTATATTGATTACTCCTGCTGAAGCACTTACTTTGTGTCCCCCCTTGCCCAATGCTCTTATATGGGCCTGTAAAGTATTTTAAATAAATTAAATAAATAAATAAATAAATAAATAAATAAATAAATAAATAAATAAATAAATAAATAAATAAATAAATAAATAAATAAATAAATAAATAAATAAAATTGTAGAGATTGACGTTCTCTTCTCCCCGCGTTCTTCAGCATGCCTCAAGGCCTGTCCTTGCAAATACAGATGAAACCATCTTCAAGGCTGTTGGGGGCACCGTGACTCAGTTTTGTGTTTCCTTTTCGAAGGCACGGTAGTTATTCGCTTTCGTGTTTTTCTTCCGTTTCACTTTCACAGTGAACGCGTATCTTTCTCTGCCTCTAGGTTTGTAGCCGTACAGGATTAGCAATCACGCAGTCCATAAACCAGACTGACTAGCTTTACAGCTGGGCACGTGACCTCTACGACGTTTTGGTTTTATCCGCAAGTCCCGAGCTGAATACCCTCGGAATAATTTCTTACAATTTTCACTGGCTTTCGGACAACATAGGTCACCGGGAGTCAAGGTCCGAGTGCCTGGCGCCGTTCTTTGAAGCAAAAGACTGCTTTCTTTCACCAGCTGATCATCCTTAACATTTGTTTCAGTTAGCTCAAGCGGCACTTGACATATTTCCAGCAAGAAGACGCTTTCGTGAGGCAGGTGCCTTGTGCCATTGAAGCAAAACTGTGCCGTCATGTGGAAGACTATAATCGTCTTGATGAATTGAGATGCTTTCCGATCCTAACATTGCCTCTTGTGATAATATATTGGCAAAGGTAAATTACTATTAACTGCTGATGCTCGAAGCTCGGCAAGCTCGAAATATAGAGCTCCAAACTCATTATCAAATTCTTTGTTTTGTTTTTCTTGTGAGGAAGTTCATTTGCTTCTCTTTCCTATTTTCGTTGCAGTTGCTGTTAAGCGCGATTTTCGTCAAACCAAGCAACGAGGCTTGCGTACAAAAGTTGCCACCCTTTTTCAATAGCGACTAGCTTTTCTAGCTTCAGCATGTTATGTAGCGTTGAATCGTTTCAGTGGAAAGCCGGACTTTGTGAAAGGAATGTTGATGGCCGATCCTGGCAGCTTCGCCTGATTTTGATAATATTGGGCACCGGATAGTTACAATAAACGACATGCCAGCAAGAGGTAATACACACAACACAATCGCTATCACTATATGACACAACCAATTTACAGATAACTAGTACGCTCAGGGGAACGCTTACAGTTTGTGGTTTTGCGAGCTGAGATGAGACGTCCTAGAGATTCTGTCGATGTCTGGCTAGAGGTTTCCCGTACATGTAGCATTGACCAGGCAAAGGCAACAGAAATAGAGCAGGCAGCAAACCAGCAGCCAGTGGCGCTCAGAAACTTGTATTGCACACCCGAGACAATCGGGCCGCTTAAGAACACCCGGTCATCGAGAAATAGTCTGTTGAAAGCACCTGGACCAGCCAGACCACCCAGATGGGTTTGAAGTCACTGTGGTTCGTACCCAGGTAGTCACGAACCACAGGACCAGGTCGGTTGAAAACACCGGGCTGCTGGACCATTGCAAATCATAAATCTTGCAGAAGAGGTCCGCTGGACTTGGGAGTGCAGGCGAGTTAAGGTGCCTTTTTAAAGCGAAGCTTTATTTGCCCAGCTTCTCAGGTTTTACGTGGCTCTTCCTGCTGCTGGGTTGGTCAGTGTCTCGGCGGGTATATTTGTGGATATAGGTATACGAAGTTTATATGTGCGCTGAATGCTCGTACCATGCAGGAAACGGGCTTAAATAATCCCTTTATGCTGACCTAAAATGTTATTTGACAAACGCAGCTCTCTTTTGAGCAATGAAAAAATTAATTCCTATGTGGAATCTGAACATATAAGGTGGAATTATAGGTATCTATAAAGAACACTGACCTCTCTATGGAATAGGCATTATATTGAACACTTCATTCAGTCACTTCATTTGTTTATTTAATCATTTGGTATGAGCCACTGGATACGTGCCACTTCTTAGCTAATCCTCCAGAACTGGTATGTGCCTACTGTGATAGAAGAGGTACAGAACCCAGCGCAGCGATAATTGCGCTGTACGTCTCTGTGCAAAGAACTGCCGTCACATTTGCTCGCTCGACAAGCGTAATAGATCGCCATCGTCTTCGTGACCAGATTGGCGGAGTGGCAACTCCAGAGTTGAATTCATTCCAGTAATGAAACACACCGAATTGACTGAAAATAAATTGATGGCACCAACAACACCACCTAGATAGCACAAGGCCTACACTCCGATCCATGACGCCATACTACCTGGCCCGAAATTTCCATTGCCAAACCTGGCGTGACGAAAGCGGTGACGTCAAAATCACTGCTGCTTGCGCGGGAGCATACGCATTAGATTCTATGGCAGTCGAGCCAGGTAGCATGACCTCATGCATCGGAGTGCGTAGACCTCGTGGTGGTGTTGGCACCAAGCGGACAGATGGAATAGGAATGGAATGGGAACCTGCGATTCCGGAATGGTGCTGGAATGGAATTGGCCCATAGTCCTCTGCCAATGTAACGTAAAACCATTCCATTCTGATTTTATTTCAATCTCCTGACGTCAAAATTACATAACCACCCCGGTGACCTACAACGCTATTTCAACAGCCCAATCAAATGCTCTCCTCGTTTACAGGAGGACACTTTTGTTTGCTTTGAAAGCAAATACCACTCGCCACTTTGCGAGGTTTTTCTGATTTAATTGGCTTGCAAGAGGCTAGAAGCGTCCAGATGTGTAGAGGGTTTTAGTGGTCCCGAGCTAGCGCAGGGAAATTAGATGCCCGGATGAGAAAGGTGGTGCCGGCGTCTGCGATTGGTCCGCTTCTCTTGGCTTAGCTTGCGGTGGCTGGTCGAAAATCACGGCGACGTACAACAGGTTAACATTCCGGTTAAGCGGATCCATAGCGAAGAAGAGTGGGAGAGCGATATCGTGTATACGTGCCGAAAGAGATCGACTACGTAACGCTGCAATGCAAAAGTTTTGGTTATAGGCAGAGCAATCCATCCTCCCCGGTACCTCCGAGTAGCCGGTGCTAGAGTGATCTGTGGACAGTCATTCTTTATTACTTTCGGAACGGGGCAGTCCCCTGCTATTCCGAAAACAATTCTGTTTTGTTCGGCATGTTAATGTGTCTTTAGTGCGTGCACATCACTTTTACGTGCTGAGCTTTCATGGATTTGTGACGTTGTGCGACAGACAGGCGAACTGAGCAGCCCGAAAGATTTGGACCAATAGCGGAGGGCTAATGGACAAAAAGGCACAGAATCGGTAATAATTCCCGCTCTGTTATGCAGCTAAGTCATGCATAATCAGTGTGTACACATCACATTAGATGCGTAGTTTTCGCGGTTCTACTGTTGTCGCGTGACAGACAGGCGAAGTAGGGGTGGCCCGAAATATTCTTGACCAGTCATGGAGGGCTAGTGGCAGAAATGTAAAAGAAAGAGTTTGGAATAGCTTTACGTTATACCGCCCCTGAAATTCTAAATGTTCACTTTCATTGAAGCAATCGAACCGGTAAATTTGATATTTAGCCTAAACTAGGCTTAGCTAATATATTGTATTCCTCCTACCAGTTTTTTTCAGTATCTACCGACAGCTGATTACCTTTGCTATGGAGAATATAAGAATACTGTATTCTGCACATTCTGCATTTATGAAGACATGGAAACCTTCCTGTATTACCAGACTTAAGTACGTTTAAAGACAACAACTTATGGATTTCAAAAAATATGATTCGGTTTAGCAAGATCGCACTGGACCTACGACACAAGGATCGAGGTCAAAAACAACGTCACAACCGGCTGTAGCCTGCCAGAGTCTACGGTGATTTGGACGCGCGGGTCATGTTTTACAGCACAGGCCTGCGCGGCACACGCAGCACAGTCACAGCGTAAGCTGGTTGAGCTGTGCAAGAGTAGATCCAATTTCGGCACCACGCACAACAGGGTCTTCGCGGCAAAGTCTCTTTGCCTCGATTTGACGAGAACGATCTGAACTGTCCGCCCGGCATCGACGGCGAGCTGCGGCTTGTAATGCTCTCTGCACAGCACTCTGCTGAGCCCGATGATGCCTGGTTGTAGCCTCGCACGTAGCTCTACGATTCGCTTCTTCAGCAGCGGTTCGTACGTTGCGAGGAGATGCCATAACGTGTGCCGAAGAGGTACCCAGAATACGTGGCGCACATCAGTTGCTATAAATTTGCCCATTTCATTTCTGCGTCTTTTATGCAAAGGAAACCAGCGTGTGCGCATATTTTCTCGCGCACGGGTGCTACGCAATGTGACACACGCGGCGATTACCTCAAAGAGCTAGTTTGCGATGGTACGATAGAAATGTACGCCCGACTGGGGCCTAATGGTGTGAGCGTCGGGCTTGGTGGACCGAGGTTTGAACCGGCCATCGGGCACGTAATTGAGTTTTCATATTTATTATGCATGAGCTATTAGGCATGAAAGCAGGACCCAGCCATCGCCAGGAAAGTCCTGGACGGGTTCGCCAAGATAGCTCCACTTCAAAGCAGTAGATATTAGAGATATTATAGGCAACAACTTGCTGCATAGATAACAGGCCACAAATATGTTGCTTATGACAAAGAAAATTATGCGTAACACTATTTGTAACCATGTGATGACTTCAAAAAAAAAAGAGAAAAAAAATGTCAAAGTTTCGCCCTAAGGGCGAAGCAATGAGTGCGACAGCAACACAGCAATGGGACACGAAGTAAGGTGAGCGGCTTTGGTAGTAATATGAATTGTAGTAAACATGAGCTGATTAAGTAAGCAGGTGTGCTGCGGCGTAAGTAGACCGACATGAAGAGAGACTCGATGACCACGAGAAAGCGCGTGTGAAACGGTGGTGTTGATGAGAAGCGCTTCCCGTGGGCAGCGCGTGCGAAGGGACACACCTGTAGCGCTGCACTGCCGATCCGGGCAGCATTGCATGTGTAGCGTGCGTTGGAAAATGTGGCCCGACTATTACTAACTGAATGAACAAGCGTGGTGTGAGCGCGCACAAGCAAACATAAATAGATCACGCTGAATGACCGCAGACAACGACTGTCAAAACGCTGGCAGCAAGCGCATATTCGTCGCAGCGGGCGAAGGTACGTGCGGCCTATCGCTTCAACGGAAACTGAGCGGCGAATGCACAGCGCATAGAAAAGGTCAGAGCCGTGTGGAGATAAGAGACAGTGCGGCCGACGAGCGACGAGCGCGGTTGTTGGCAGAGTAGAAGTGCGCCCCCCCCCTCTCCCTCCGGCGCTGCCGTCCCGCTTCCTTGCTTGCTCGTGGGAGATTGAGTGGGAAGTTCCCCTTGCGCCCAGTTGCAAGATAGGCCTTTGGTGCCGGAGCGCAGCGTCGCCCCGCCTCCCTCCCTCCCTCCCATAGCCCCACGCGCGACGGTCGCGTTTGCTTTCCGCCGTGCATTCGCTCTCCGTGATAGCACGCGTCCCCCGCACGCTACCGCTCGGGCATACGGGGCGCGGCGATGATGATATCTACACGGAACCTCACGGCGACGGCGACGGCGACGGCAGAAATCCAGTTGAAGTGTCCATATAATTGTTATCGCAATAAAATAGGTTTCTACTTACGAGGCACGCAAGCGCAAGTACTAAACAATTATAGGGGCAGCGTTAAATTTACTGGAGTACGAGGGACAGAATGGCTCAGCTCGGTCACACCAGAAGTGGGGATGGTTCAACTCTCGCTCTTCCGAGGAGTTAGAAGGAATAGAAATAATGAGGATTTCTGTTCTCCGGAATGGAGTAGGAATGGAATGGAATAGAAAGCCCCTCTCCGCAACTCTCCTCGTGACATTTGCTTCGTGGATGTCCCACACTGCCCATGGGAACACCTTATTTGGTGTTTTCATGTCGGAATGGCTTGTGAGCGGTGATGTCCTTGAAGCAGAAAAGTGCATGATGCTAAACTTGTGACTTTGCTGTGATTTAATGGGAAGGATTGCATTACGTTGCATGCTGCATAGGATTAAAGTAAGCGCAATTGTACGAATCGCTGCTAGCTGTGCTGGATTTGATCTATACCGCTTGAGTGAAGCTTCGTTTCACGCGGGCCTCGATATTTGCTTTTCACTTCTGCGTTCATTGTTTTCCACTGACTTCGTGTGTCAGCGTGCCTGCCACCGCGCTAACAAAACGATGGGTAGTCTAATATGTGCGTTGGTTCTGTATAATCATTGTTGTTGTTGCTTCAAAATTCTTTCTGCTCGCCTTCTTTACGGCATGCGCTCCTCAGTACATGATCCTTTCCTGTCTGATGTCCAACTGTTACGCCACTATCGCGAAGGCTTCGTCATATACTCCATTGCAAGCTCGCTTAAATGCAGTATACCCTGCAGTGTGCACTCAACTTCGTGCCATTTATACACACATACCCTCCCGTTCTCATTTCAGTTGGTGACTCTAATCCTGGCTACGACGGTATGCTGCAAGGCTAGGTCCCGACGGGGCTACCTGGCCGTGCCCCTTTGACAACTCTCTGATGGTCGCCGAGGAACGTGACCGAAGGTTGCGCCCTGCAAATGGACGTCTGCGACGGAATGGCTGTTTGCGAGAGCTGCACCGCTCAGTGCCCGCTGTGTCAAGTGTCATTTGTTAGGGACTTAAGCAGCCGTCGCTTAAAGAACACGTCGAACTCATTTCTCTCTACATGGGGACTAAATAAAGGGATGGGAGACTGGAGTCGCACCTTGCTGAAGAGTCCAAGTACCTGCGTCATGGTTCAACCACGCGGTTCTCGAGATGCCTGAACAACTTAGAGCGCAGATGCGCAGACGGGCGAATAAGACATAATGAGTAAAAGTTTATGTGGATAGTCTACAGCGCCGATTGGCCTGTTCGCGGAAATGCTCTACGGAACCACACTTGTAGAAGTAGACTATTCGTACCTAAAGTCACAAGCATAGCTGCTAAAATTAAGTGTCCATTTACTTCTCTAAAGAAAGCAGCGCTCACTCTGCTGGCGCATTTTTGCTGCTCGCGGGACATTGAGGGTCAGACCTCGTAAGGTGTGGGCCTTCATATGCGTTGAACACGTGACGTGTCTCCAGGCGTCAAGTCATCGAGGGATTCAATAAAATAGACACAAACCTGGACACCTTTCGCATCCTTAAGTCATTTACTGCGCAAAGCAGTAAACTATGTACAATCGTTTACTTTTGTTTCAATAAAACTCAGGGGAACGAACACGTCCACATTGGAAGGGTGCAACGTACGTTTATTCTCGAATAAACGTACGATGACGACAACGGCTGCACGACACTGAAAACAACGAGAGGATGACGAAAATGGCAACGACGGTGGCGTGAAGACAAGAATGAAGACATGACTACGAATATGACGACGATGTTGGCCGGAAAAGGACGATGACGAAAAAAAAATAACGAAAGCGGCATGGCGACGATGATAAACATGAAAATGGCACCGACGGGGGCGTGATAACTATGGTGCGAAAACCACGAATATGGCGGTGACGCCAGAATTATGACGAAATACCCATGATGACAATGTCATGATGGCCACCACGAGACAATGATGACAACAAAGATCGTTCCGTCGACGGCATGATCATCGCCTGACAGCGTGACTAGGGCGATAGCGACAACGGTGACAGCGACATGATGATGATGAAAATTACACGACAGTGGCAAAGTGACCATGGTGACCACGGCTGGACGAAGGGAGCTAGACGACAACAATGACGCCATGACGAGGACACTTCGTCAGTGTTGTGTCGCACTCATTAATTGAGCATTACACTGCTGCTTTACTTCAGAGCATTACACAGCAGCACTGTATAAAGAGCGTTAAAACAACAGCGTTTAGCGGAAACTTCGTTTCCTGAGACCTTAGAGAACTAAAGCCCCGCCGACTTATCTGACCTTTATTCCTGACAGGGACGACACGGCCAGCCAGATAGGCGCAACATTCTTTCTGGAGTTGTGGCAGTGGCATTAACTGGATGGCACCTCGAGACAGGAGGACAGCGATGTGGATTAGAGAGCATACATGGGTATATAGCTGATATTATATTTGACATTACCAGAAAAAAATGGAGTTGGAAGGACCATGCCATACAGGTAATACAGAGAGCAGATAACCGGGGATCTAGTAGATATACAAATTGGGTGCCAAGAGGGCGAAAGCGTTGTCGAGGACGGCAGAAGTGGGGTGATGGTGGGGATCGGTGGTGTGATGAATTGAGTTGTGGTGGTGGGGATGGGTGGCGTGATGAAAGGAGAAAATTCGCAGGCGTAAGGTGTGATCAGCTGGCGCAAGCTTGGGGTAATTGGAGATTGCTGGGAGAGGCCTTTCTCCTGCAGCAGACATAAATAGGCTGATGATGATGATAATGATGACCTCAAGAATGAAAAGACAAATAAGGAGAGAGTTTCACCCCCTTTTTTTGACCCGCAGAAAATGTCGCCAATTATTGTGGTGTGCTTGGACTTGTGTGGCTTCAAGCAACGCTGTTACTACCTGGCTTGAAATGGCCGTCTGCCAGCGCCGAAGCGACGCTGGCTGCAGGGGTTTCTCAACGATGTGCTCTTGTGATGAGTGAGAGCAACCCTTCCTTGCTGTGCTGAATGCATTCGTCCCCCTTGGTTGATGGAGCGATCATGACATCTTCCGCAAGCTCAGCAGGAGCAGTGGTTATACCTACAAAATCCGTCACCATAAAATTCAAGACATCGCATTTCACTTCATCGACAGCTGCAGAGCTCGCGGCCCTCCGTGTTGTTCTAGAGTTCGTAATTGAAGAACCGTCACACGCATGGTCAATCTTCTCCGACTCCAAGGCATTATGTTCTCCAGTGCATTATGTCACCATTTCGTCATGGACCGAATGAAGAATTAGTCGCTGACATAAGACTTCTTCGTCACCACGCAACAGAGAAAAAACACAACATAGCATATCAGTGAATACCGGGCCACTGTGGTATCTACGGAAACCACCGTGCAGGCGAGGCCGCCCGATCTGCTCATGATGGTCGCCACTGTGTAACTATACCGTTATCTAGAACAGACGCAGCTAGAGGGCTTCGTTCGCTTGCACGTGAACTTACACTTGCACAGTGGAAATCTACGGAATTCACTCACGCTCGTCTCCACAACTTGGATCCGAATTACAGCTCCGTCTTCGGTCAGGAATATCTAGACCTGAGGAGACGCTTCTGTGCCGCTTGTGGCTTGGCGTGGCCTTCATGAATGCTTACTCATTTCGGATCGAAATGGGCAACAGCCCTACATGCGATAACTGTAGCTGCAAGGAAACAATCGCCCACCTTCTCTGCGAGTGTCCCCGCGAGTGTGCCTTTTGTCGGGGGAGAGGGTGCTGGGACATTGGCCGAGACCGTTCTCCACACAGAAGGCTTTGAAAGCGTTGATGCCCTTCTTGCGGAGAACTGGTCTTATACACGTACTTTAAGCAGTGTCGTATTCTCCTCTCCTTTTCCCCTCGTATTTCGTCTTTTTGTAACATTTCTTTTCTATTTTCTTTTATTCTTCTTATTTCCTTTGCCCAGCACAGGGTAGCCAACCCGTCTGAGAACTTGCTAACCTCCCTGTCTTTCCGTCTATTCCTCCATGCTTGCTTGACTTTGAGGGCCACCTATCGCTTATCTTGTGCGGATAAATTCAAGATAGTGTGATCGTCATTATTACTCGTGTGAACGAATAAAGAAAGCGAACCTACCGGAGCTGAAGCTGTCCTCTGCTACTGGTGTTTCGTTTCGACAAGCCGTTGTCCGCCTCCGCTCGCGCATGTAAAACGCAATGTACAATGGCAAAAACTTGTTAAGTTTCAATTCTCTAACCCTATAAAAGCATGAAATGTTAGAAACATGACTTATTGCGCGTTTTGGTGCACAAATTCTGCAAGAAAATGAGGCGAGAACGCTCCTTTGCCGAGAAAATGCTCACGCAAGGCGCCGCGCTTTTTATGTTTCGAACTCTCACTCTCTGAAATTTGATTCATGATTCTCAAAAGGTTGCGTTAGTCTTCAGGCTTGTTGGCATACTATCAGCATTTTATGCGCAACCCGAATATGTTCACACTACGTGCGGCCTAGATGTGTGGAGGCCTAATTTAAATAGAGAGAGACAGAGAGACAGAAATCTTTTTACTGAGATACAGATAACTTTGGCGGCGTATAAGTAGGCGCCTACATGCTACTCTGAATTGAGAAGGGGATCGGGGACAAAAAGGCCTTAGGAGGAGGAGGGTCAAAAAAGGAAAAAAAAAGAAAGCACAGAAAACAAGGAAAAATAAGATCATGATATTTATAGGTGAGACAAAGGTGATTGGTGTTCCTGGAAACAGGCTACATATGCTGTAGACATCGGCTTGCAAGTTAATCCGATGTCTCCAAGGAATATAAATAGAAATATTAAAGCTTGCCGCTGCATTGCAGGAGAAGGCATAGTACCTAGTATTCTTCCTAAAGCCTCGTGTTTCTTGGGAAACAGAGCCCATTCTAACGAAATAACAAGTTCCCTCGTCACTGTAACCTGGGCATTCCAACAAAATGTGCTCCACAATTTCTAATACATCACAGGTATCACAATATGGGTTGGTGGTCAATGCCAGGTGGCATAAGTAGTTACTTGTGAATGCGGCGTCCAGACGAAGTCGAGCATATATAGTGTCATGATGACGGGGATGCTGATCTGTAAGTCTATACTTTGGGACGAGGTCTATTGAATGGAGGAAGGGATATTGAAGCGATGAACACCACAGACGATTCCTTTCCGCGTGGGCATACAGGGAGCGCGGGTGTATACACGCAAAATTGCCGCGCAACCTTCCGCTCGAGGCACCTTGCGTGTATTCGCGGGCTTGTTTCACGCTCGGAAAAACGCTTTTATGTAGCACGTATTGAGCAACAGAGAGCTGTATCGAGAGTTTTTCGTGTTGCTCTCTCTACAATTTTCTTATTGACTCTTTTCATGTAATTGTAATATTGAAGAAGTTGAATAATTATTGAAGACTAATTATCTAATTAGGCGGCATGCAAAAATAATCTGAGTATCCCCAAGCGACGGCAAAGAGCATTTTCTTGGTTCTGTCCAGCTACGTCGAATTTGCATATTTTTAAAGTTTGGCCACGTTAAGTGAAACACTGTAATTCTTTGCCATAGCTGATGCATCAGATTTTGTAGAATATATTCTCCGGCAATTTTCTAAATGCCAGCCTCTGCGGGCAACTACATCCGCTTTTTTTTAATTTCCACACATTCCCCAGTGTTCGAGAATCCAGTGGAATAGGATAGCGTGGCCAGCGACACTGACTTTATGATGAAAGTAACTAACGTCTCGGGTCACTGCCTGTTGGTTACGATTTCTGTTCATATTGCATATGTTTTGTAGTGCCACTGAGTCTGTGAAGATGACTCACCGTCCTAACCGTTGTCGAAGGATGTGAATAACGGCTTCTTTCATGCCATGAAGTTCCCCTGATGTGCTTGATGCTACCCGTTCAAGAGGTAAGCGAAGCACTGACCAGTAGACGATACGCACAAATCGTACGATGAACTCTGTTTATATCAAGACCCATCGGTGAAATCAGTCGAATCTGATTATTCCTTGGCGGTGTGGCTTAGGGCCATTTGTAGCATGATTGTAGCAGCTTGTAGCATGCTTTTGTTCGGGCTGATATCGGGAATGTGTAACACGGCTCGCATAGAAGAGAGCGTCCAAGGCGGAAAGTTCAGAGGCATCAGCTATTGGAGATGGGCAGGTTGCAAGCAGAGATTTTTCGGACAGCCTTCCAAAAGCTTGAGTTAGATCAGGCCTTGGCTGTGCGCTCAAGAAAATGGTTCCCAATTTGGGTAACGTGTCGAAGATAAATACGTAATATTTCTTGCACGTTTTTTTACTGTGTGCTGTACTCACATGTATAAATGCACCACCAGCGAATTTTGGTAGATATCTTCGTTTTCTCAGAGCACTGCAAAGGCTATTATTCTCCTTAATAGAGCTCAGCTGTTCGGAACAATGCTTGTTTAGGTGCTTAGCTCTAATGAATACTGATGCTGCAGTGTGTGACATGGCTTACTCAGAGGCGGAGGTGGCGTCGCCTGTATGCTGGTATCGAACAGAAGCTTGTTACCAGTGTTTGTGTCACGAAGAGAGGATGTACCATAATGGTGATCTATAAAAGCGATCGATCATTGTGAAAATGAATGGCGAGAAACGGATGGAAAATAGGCAATAAAGAAAAAATGAATTCCTCGTGGTGAGAAAATATACATGCCTTTGCAGAAGTGTTTGCAATAAAATGCGCCTCTTGGGATGCCTATGCCAGCTAGAAGCGGTGCCCAAACTGTTTTAGGAACTGCTATTTTTTGAATATTCGCTTCAGTGATTGTGCCTTCCGGTATAGAAAGCATTTTTTTCTTTCGTTTTATTTTACGAAGTGTCTAAATCTATCTACGTTGGACGTGGGCGCAAGCAATTAAGTTGGTCGCCTTAAAAATAAGGCAGAATGGCGGATTCATCAGGAGAACGCTGTTCCGCAACCGCATAAAGTTGTACGTGGCTCCATCGACTGCGACTAGTTATTGACGTCGCTGCGATTTCGTGTGCCTTATAAAAAAGCCGCCAAATGTTCTGGTACATTTTACCCGGAGATGCATGCAATTTGTCCCATGACTCGTTAGCCGATCACCTATAATTTATTTATTTATTTATTTATTTATTTATTTATTTATTTATTTACAATACTGCCAGTCTCATATCGAGACCATAGCAGGTGGGCACATGATTACACACAGAATGCATGTTTTATATAACGAACGGTAAAAAACATCCAAACATGTAAATGGAAATACATCAATCAGGTTCAATGCGCAATTTTACAACAATACTGTTAATAAACAGAGCAAGTAACATAAATAGTTCACAATAGATTATTACAATGTTACAAAAACGAAGAAAGAAACAAAGGAGGTAAATGTTTAGCTATAGTTCAGAAGAATGGGAGTTTTGACGATTATATGTAAATAAGAACAATTTTTTCCTAACTGCTTATTTCATCTTCCTATTACTTAACAAAATCAGACTGCGATACTGTGTTAGTTGTAGATGCATCTACGTTATTCTACTTGAAAACGACACGGGGGAAAAAAGAAAACTGAAAAGTACCGTTATTATAAAAGGAACTCGTTTAGTGTATACGGATGATTATGACGAAGTATGCGGGATTTAGAAAAGATAACGTATGCAGAAGCATCTATTTTTAGTCGGTTGTGTAGTATTTGATGCAGAAATTTTAGACGAGCTCGTTTTGCTCGAGCAGTCAAAGTTGCAAGCCCTCACTGTGTTAGGAGAAGAGAAGGTGAATCACTGCGCTGGTATTTTCTGTGGACAAACCTAATTTCCTTTCTCTGGATGCTTTCTAGTTTAGATATATTACTTTTAATGTACGGGAACCATACGACATTAGCATACTCAAGGACAGGTCTCGCAAATGTAGTGCAAGTTAAAAGTTTGACGTTAGTTGGTGCCAGCCGCAGGCACCTTTTGAGAAAAAAGAATTTTCGTAATGCACAAGAAGTAATGTTTTAATACGCGATGTCCAGTTAAGGTCGGACGTTATTGTAAGCCAAGAGAGTTATGCTGTTGAACTCTAGTTACGAGGCTGCCGTTAAGTGTGTAGAGAAAAAGCGATGAGTGCTTTTTTCTTGTTACTGTCATACAAACCGTTTTGTTTGTATTAATGGTCATTTGCCAGTTATCACACCAGTCGGTTATTTTGCTAGTGTGTTATTGAGCAGAAATTGATCCTCATGATTACGTATTTCTCTGTATATTATGCAGTCGTCCGCAAAGAGTTTATTTTACAATCAATGCTATTGTAATGTCATTCATAAAAATGAAAAAATAACAGCGGACCTATTTATGAGCCCTGTGGGACCCCTGATGTAGCAGGCACCGGTGCGGATGGGATGTTTTCAATGACGACAAATTGTCATCGGTGAGATAAGAAGCTTTTTATCCATGAAGTAATGGGCCCATTGCCAATAACAGCTGCAATTTTGGCAGTTAGTTTACTATGGCACACACAATCAAACGCTTTACGGAAATCTAGTAAAAGTAGGTCAGTTTGATTATGATTATTAATACTTAAAGCAAGATCGTGTACCACTTCAGTTAGCAGAGTGACTGTCGATAAACCTCGTCTAAAACCTAGATGCATCTACTAGAAAATGTTCTTCGTAATATAAGGTTAAGTGTTTGAGAATAATGTGTACCAAAATTTTACTTGATGTGCTGGTAAGTGAAATTGGTCTGTAGTTAGATGGTAGGTTAGTAATTATGTACAATTTAAGCAATTTTTCAATCTTCAAGTAGGTCTGACGTCGAAAGTGACTTGCGGTAAATAAGGCCAATATATTTACTGTTACATTCAGGATATCTTTTTAAGAACTCATTGAGAATGTTATAGGGACCATTTACTTTCTTCACGTCTAGCTCATGTAACTGCTTAAATATTCCGGAGTAGTTTATTGCGAATGTATCAATAGTGTCAATTCATACATTCATGTTAACGTGTCAATTCATGCATTCATAGCCCGGACATATTTGCCTAAATTGCTGTTTTTCATGGCTCTTTTCAGATTATTGTTTTATATTGTCTTTGTGGTTTTCTTTGTTCTGTAATGTGTCTGATTCATGTAATGGTGTGTGTACTTGACCTAGTGTGCGCTCGTTTAGTTCAATGGCTGTTGAGGCCCAATCACAGTATCTATCTATCTATCTATCTATCTATCTATCTATCTATCTATCTATCTATCTATCTATCTATCTATCTATCTATCTATCTATCTATCTATCTATCTATCTATCTATCTATCTATCTATCTATCTATCTATCTATCTATCTATCTATCTATCTATCTATCTATCTATCTATCTATCTATCTATCTATCTATCTATCTATCTATCTATCTATCTATCTATCTATCTATCTATCTATCTATCTATCTATCTATCTATCTATCTATCTATCTATCTATCTATCTATCTATCTATCTATCTATCTATCTATCTATCTATCTATCTATCTATCTATCTATCTATCCATCCGTCTTTCTGTCTGTCTATTCCGCAAAGCTTCGCACTACCTTCAGAATACACTGGTTAAAATACGAACAGAGCTGCTTATAATACACGCATTTTTTGCAGTCATCACATGTGCGAGCTAGGAACCTGCACAAACAAGAAGGAGGAGTACGTGCCGTAGCGCATTTCGCCGACAATCCGTACTACCGCGGCGGAGGACTCGCTATTCTAACGATACCGGTGTTTAGAAGCGGCTCTAGGTGGTAAATACGTTCTAGGATAAGAGGTTGGAGTATGATTTACGTAAAGTGCGCAAGAATCAGCCGTCGAAACGCCAAAATTAGCAAACATAATGCGGCAAATTACTCTAAACGTTTTGAGGCAGTGGTTAATATAACAACTGCAAAAGCAAAGCGGCAAGCTTCAGAAGTGGCGTTGAGGTAAAGTGTCGGCCTGCCAGCCCTGCCAGCCCTGCCAGCCCTGCCACGGGTTTAGGGTTTGAATCCCCGGCGCCACGTACTTTTTGACTGAGATACTTTTTCATCTTTTTTGCTGTTGTTTTCTTTCTCTGCTTCTTTTCTTTTTTTTTAGCAGTATCTCTGATGTGGCTAAAACACTTTCGCCGTATAGATCTGAGAATGCCAAATGGCAGCAAGCAACGCGTCCTCATGGCCGCTCGACAGTCACATCTAATGCACCTCGGGGCTCCTACGTGTAAGTACGTTTATTGTGCTTTTTATACAGGACGTTTATACTGTTGTTTTTGCACGTGCTTTGCAGCGCTTGAAAGAACGGCGCAAGAAACTGACCCGAAGGTCTGACGCGTGTGGCAGTCCGGCAGCACTGATGACGCACTGTCGATGACGCACTGCCAGATGTTAGTAGCGACAAGGATTTCACCGTGTCAAGCAAATTTCCGCTGTCTATAAAAAGAAAATAAAGAAATCTCCAGGCCTTCCCCTGTCGAGAAAATGGGGGTAAGCGAAGCTTGTCGTATGTGAATCTGACCTTCGTCAGGGTAAATTAAAGGTCACGAGATGTCACGGTAATAAAACATAAACGTTTATTATATGTATGCATCGAGGGAAGGAAACGTACAACGCAACGGAAGGAAAAGTTGCACGAAAGGGAAACAAATGTAGAAGGAAAGGTAACGAAAAGTACCACGAAAGGGAGCGAAAAGTAATAGGAAAGGAAAGGGAAAGTAGTAGGTCAAGTACACACACGAGAACCTTCGCTGACCCCCATTTTCTCGACCGGGGAAGGGCTGGTGATTTTATTTCTCTCACTCTCACTTTCTTTCTCTCTCTCTTATTATTTCTCTCTTTCTCTTTCCCTTTTTCTCTTACTATCTTTTTTGTTCCTGGTATGTGCCGTTGAGCTTGGACCCTTTCTGCAGTATCAACACGATCGGCCCACTTTTCAGCGTGACCCCACTACCACCACCGCCGAAACTTGTGAGCCTATAACGCTTCGCTTAACATGTAAATTGGTACCCAAACTGGTTAAGCAGCTAGCAATCGGACATATTACCGCAAGGCTAACAAAATGACCACCTTAGGATAGTTTGCGCATTTGTAATACTAACCATTGATTGCATACTGTTGGAATTTCTGCCGCATCATTTTTATTGACTTCGTCATTTCTAAAAATCAATTCTTGTGCACTTTACGTACGTCATCTATAACGTATTGAACAAGAATAGCCACTGCACGTTTTGTAAGAAAAGCGAGCGCTCAGTCGTGCTGGCACCGATTGCCATCTAAGTTAGTCACTGTACAGGTATTTTTGATCAGTGATTAACCTTCGACTTATTTCCGTTTCTTTCCCCTCGAAACAAGTTATCAAGGCGCCCCAGTAGGTGTACACTAAATATTTTCGTTTATGTGTTTATCAAGCAACATTTCGTCTTGTCTTGTCTGTGTTTTTTGTCACAGTATAGCAGCACCACTTATTGTACAATTTTAGCTAATATTAAACCCTCTGAGAATCGGCCGATAAATAATGAGGTATTCATGATACACCACACAATTCATTTTATTGCGATAGCAATTATATGGACACTTCAAAGCAGATTTCTGCCGTCGACGTCTCCGTTGTCGTCGGCGTCACCGTGAGGTTCCGTATGACGTCAACGGCGATGAAATCGTCGCCGTGCTGCGGACGCTGTATGTGCGAGTGAAAGGGCGCGAGGGACGCGCGTTTCCCCTGCGACAAATTTTTGTGTAGACTGCGGAGTGGCAGTAACATATATAACCATTGGGTTCAGCACTGTTGGTTATTATTTCTCTAAATTCGGCGTCCTTTTTTCCGGTGTTCCCGACTCGAAATTTTGGTTTTTTTCGGTGAGTATATAAAACAAAATATATGGCAGTAGAGCTGTCATTGTTACCGACCATTGCATGCTACCGTAGAAGAATGTGTCAAACAAGACCCACCCGACCTCATAGCACGGCAAGAAACAAATACACAAAATGTCCGGCGACAAGGGTACAACGTCCACGTACAAACCAAACGCACGGCAATCATCACCAAGAAGAATCCCACCGTACAGGAATTAGAACCAGTCAACACACCGATTGAACACACCTTTATAGAAGTCATACCGGAGAGCAAATCGCACAAAACCTCTTCGTAGCCAGTGTGTACAGCCCTCCCAGAGAAATTCGGAAACGCACCGATGGTCATCAAGTTGTTGTAGGGGGGGGGGGAGGACTTCAACGCCCCATATTCGGCCTGGGGATACCAAACCACCACGAAGAAAGGAGCCCGAGTACAGACTCACTATGTGGAACGACCCACTACACACCACGAGGATAGGCAATAGTGTCTCCAGAGACACAAACCCAGATCTCACCTTCACGCTAAACGTGACTTCGGCAGATTGGAGCCCACTTCCAAGAACTATGGGCAGCAACCACCACATCCTTCAACTAACCGTGGCTCACACTCCTAAGCCCGCCAGGATTAGGACGGCCCGGATAACGGATTGGAAGTCATTCAGAGGCGGGCTAAATGTCGAGACCACCATGGAGAGCGCATACATGACTGGCTGAAAAAAGTCCTTGCCACGGCGGAACGCCACACAGCTGAATAAAGTAGCGCCAGTCGTCGACACGCACCTCCTCCACCTCTGAGAAGCCAGAAGAGCTCTCCTCAAGAGATGGAAGAGACAGTAGCTAAACAAGAAATTAGAGAAGTGAATCGCCTTCCTCCCCGTGCAAGCACAGGCTTACGCGGAGAAATTAGGAAGACAGAACTGGCCCGCATTCTGCGACAAACTCCAGGGAACCCTAAACACAAAGACGACGTGGCATCTCCTGCGCGCCCTTCTCGACAACGGTCCTACGAAGACGCAGCAGCGACCACACCTCTGTAGGCTTGTGCACAACCACGCCGGATCGGAAGAGAACCTCCTTCCAGAAATTCAGAAGAAGCTGTGCGGTGACTCACCCGCTAATACGACGGCACGCGGAAAGGTTTACGGTTGGAAACCAAACCCCGAACTTGACCAACCCTTTACGCAGGCCGAATTCTCTGCAGCACTATCGATGATCACCAGAAACACCAGCCCGGGCAAAGATCGGATCATCAACAAGCATCTCCGGAAGCTTCTGCAGCAGGCCACTGCAGCCCTACTTCAGCCCTTCAATGCATGCTGGGAGAAAGGAGAGCGACCGGCTGCCTGGAAGCACTCCGAGATCACTATGATCCCCAAACCAAACAAACACCTAAGCATCGAGAACTTGCGCCCAATTTCCCTTACCTCGTGTGTAGGGCAAGTTTTTGAGCACATGATGCACAACCGGCTAACCCCATACCTCGAAGACAACGGATATTTTCCGAACACTATGTTCGGATTCAGGAAAAACCTCAAGGAAGACCTCATCGACCACCTGAGCGCCAGAAGTGAATGCTCGATCCAAACCATCGACGTAAAGGGAGCTTTTCACAACGTCAGTCACCAAGTTATCCTCTGCAACCTGGAAGACCTGGACTGCGGGTCTCGGACATACGACTAGGCCAGGAATTTCCTCACGGACCGCACGGCCACAGTGGGAATATACAACCTCCGCAGCGACAGCTCCCGACTACCGAGCAAAGGCACCCCGCAAAGCCATATCGCCATTGCTCTTCAGCGTCGCTGTGATCAAACTACCCAGCCTCCTCGGTGCCATACCGGACCTACGACATGCTTGTTATGCCGATATCACGTTATGGACAATGGCTTCAAACACCGGAACAAAAGAAACACGCCTACGGGAAGCAGTAGATAGCATCGAGAGCTACTTGCAAACATGCGGCCTCCACTGTGCTCCACAGAAATCCGAGCACCTCGCCCTCAAGTCAAGAACGAGAGGCAGCCCACCCGGCTACGATGAACCCAATCCCAGTGTCACCCTCAATGGAACGCCCATCGTAAAGGTTCTAAGGTTACACAACCACAAAGACGGGTTCGGGTTGCCACCCTCCCGCGACTACAGTGAACGATATCACAGCTCACGCATCGCATCAGCAGGATGCTTTACCGAAAATAAAAATTTATTACTACTTCTCCTCGGTGAATATATTTTAAGGACGATAGCCTTTCTTGGGCTACCTAAACGCGAAAAACTTTCGTCTGTCTGTCTGTCTGTCCAAAACCAAGCATGAGCAGTGCAGGTGCAAAGAGTGAAGGGAAGAGAGACAGACAGAGACCGAGAGAGAGAGAGAGAGAGCAAGGAGAGGAAAGGCAGGGAGGTCAACCAGAAGAGCGTCCGGTTTGCTACCCTGCACTAGGGGTGAGGGAAAGGGGGAATAGAAAGAATAAAATAGGGAGAGAATGAGTACTGAGTACACGTGGGACGATGTACAGGGACACTATAGGCGGTCTCTTAAACCGGTGCACTTCAAATACTGCACTAATGCACGCATCGCTTTTTGTGCCAGTGACGGGTGCAGCCACGGTCCGAGTATCTTTGACTCAGAGAAGGGTCTCGAGTCCAGTCGGTTTAAAGTGGTCCTGAGAGAGAGGCGTTGCACGTCGTAACGAGGACAAGTACACAATAGGTGCTCGATGGTTTCCTCGCACATACAGGAGTCGCACATCGGGCTCTCGGCCATTCCCATACGGAAGGAGTAAGCGTTCGTGAACGCCACTCCCAGCCACAAGCGGCACAGCAAGGTTGTTTCGCCGCGGGAAAGGCTAGATGGCAATTGTAGACGCAGCAAGGGGTCCAACTTGTTCAATCGGCAATTGAAGCCACTTGAGCTCCATAAAGCTTGTGACTTTTTGCGTGCAAGCAGACGAAGTTCCCTGGCAGTGTCCGTCCTCGCCAAAGGTATTGTACGCGTCTGGGTGTCTTCGTGAGCAGATCGGGCAGCCCTGTCAGCAATGTCGTTGCCGATGATGCCACAGTGAGCGGGAATCCACTGGAACACTATAATGTATCCTGTTTCCAGAGCATGGTTATGTACTTCCATGATGTCGGATATCATCTGCTCGTAAGTTCTGTGATGTAAGGCTGACTTGATACTGTGAAGGACTGCCTTAGAGTCACAGAATATGACCCATTTCTGTGCCGGCTCTTCTTTGACGTAGGTCACAGCTGCATGGAGGGATGCAAGTTCTGCCGACGTAGATGTAGTCATATGTGATAATTTGAATTTAACTGCAACTTGCTTGGCTGGAACGACGAATGTGGCAGTTGAGCTGAAAGGTGAGGTCGAACCGTCGGTATATATATGTATGTAGTCATGATATATCTGGTGCAATAATAGGAGCGTCAGTTGCTTCAGAGCCAACGATGGATGATTGGCCTTCTTGGTGATTCCGGGAATGGTAAAATTCACTTGAGGCTGTCGCAGGCACCACAGGGGAGATGAAGGCTTCGCCGCCGGTGTAAAAGATGACGGTATCCACTCTTGGTGGCCGCTAATCACTTTTGAAAAGGTCGCTTGAGGTCTCTCCGCTGGTAGGGAAGCTAAGTGATGGGCGGGGATCCTTGACAGATGACGAATGTGCGCTATGAGGGAGTCGGCAGCTACGTGTGTCTGGATCGTATGGTCTCTCGCGATGGCTATTGTTGCTGTTCTTGAGGTGCACCGAGGCAGCCCTAAACACGTGCGTAGGGCTTGACCTTGTATGCTCTCCAGAGCGCGAATGTTCGTCTTGCATGTATTTGATAAAACTGGCAGACTGTAACGAAGGAGTCCCAGGAACAGTACCCTGTACAGCTGCAGCGTAGAATGGACTGGTGCACCCCAGTTTTTCCCGCAGGGAAATTTAAATACCTGAGCAATACCAATAACTTCTTCTTCAGGTAGACGCAGTGAGGAGTCCACGAGAGGTTGCGGTCGATGATGACACCCAGAAAGCGATGCGTCTTAACATAGGACACAGCTTGACCGTTGATTGAAACAGGATACATGGACATTTGTTTGCGCGTAAAGCCAACCAATGCGCACTTTTCTGTAGACACACTGAGGCCTTGTCCTTGTAGATAAGACGCCGTCATGGTTGCCTCCCGCTGAAGCCTGGCCCGCACCTGAGGCCGAGTCACTGCAGAGGCCCAGATGCAAATGTCGTCGGCGTATATAGAGACATGAACTGTCCGCGGTAAATACTGCCAGAAGTCCCACTAAGACGACGTTGAACAATATAGGGCTCAACATTCCACCCTGTGGCACACCACGGCAGATATAATGTTCCGAAGTTGGGCCGTCTTCAGTCTGTAAGAAAAAGCACCTCTCGGTCAATTAGTCCCGAATCCATTGATACATCCGGCCACCAACTCCCACAGCCTCAAGTGAGTTCAGTATGGCCTCATGGGCGACGTTGTCGTATGCTCCTTTGACATCGAGAAAAAGTGCAACTGGTAGGCGCTTGAGGATTTTCTGTTCTTGGACCCAGGTAACGAGGTCAATAACATTGTCGATGGACGAGCGACCTCGACGAAAGCCAGCCATGGCATCCGGATAGATGTTGAATCGCTCGAGGTGCCATTCTAAGCGAGCAAGAATCATTCTTTCCATCACTTTACCGACGCAGCTCGAAAGCGCAATCGGACGATATGACGATAAATCAAGCGGAGACTTTCCAGGTTTCAGAATGGGGATCAAGCGACTCGATTTCCATTGTTTAGGAACAACGCCGTTTCGCCAAGACTCATTATAGTAGTTGAGCAGCTCACTACGTGCTTCATGTCCAAGGTGGCTTAGGGCAGCGTACGTGATGCCATCTGGTCCTGGTGACGAAGAACGCCTGCAGGTCGCTAACGCAGCGTCGAGCTCTTCAGGTGAAAATGACACGTTCATTCCTGATACACGTGCCTCAGGGACGCCATTCAGTGCCGCGTCAGTAGGGATGATCACGGATCCAGCAACCCGCACACAGAACTCTTCAGCCACTTCAAACTGCGAGCGGTGTTGGTAGAGGGCCAGAACAGCAAAAGGCTTCCTTTGATTCGGACATGAGCGAAGACCCCTAACCGTTTTCCATACATGTGAGAGCGATCTTCGGGGATCAAGCGTCTGACAGAAAGTTTTCCATCGCTTTTCTTCCAATTTATCCATACGACGCTGAACTTTCTTTTGTTTGCGTCGTGAAGCCCTCAGGTCTAGAACGGATTTCGTGCGCCGATACCTTCTTTCCGCCTGTCGGCGTTCCGCACGCAGCCTCTCCAGTTCTGTGTCGAAGTGTGTTCGCCTTGCTGACCTTGTGAGCGAGCACATGAATGCTTTCATTGCGTCCGCGATTTCGTCTTCTATATTGTGTTAAAGGCCTTGCCGACATGCGTCATCCATATGTTCCTTAAACCTTGGCCACTCAACTGTACCCAAGACTGTAGAGGAGCTTTGCTCAACTCCACTAATCTTGATGTATGTTGGAATATGGTCGCTTCCGTGTGTCTCTATGTCAGTAAACCATTGGACGCTCGAGGCGAATCTTAGCGGCGGCTTCTCGGTGAGTTGAATGATCTCTCACCATTTCTTTCAAGATGGCCATTTCCTTTTTAATATGTGGGCAATTATTCGATGAAGCCTCATGTGACCCGCTGCAGTTAGAACACTTCATTACAGTGGCGCCACATTTATCTGCATCGTGGGGCTCGGCGCAGCGGGGGCATGTTGCCTGGTTTTCACAGACACTGCTCACGTGCCCCAGTTTCATGCATTTGCGGCATTGAAGAGGCTTCGGTATGAAAGGCCGCACAGCATGTCTGAAGTGTCCCACCTTAACATGCGAGGGTAGATGGTTACCCTTGAATGCAATCTTCGCGCAGCATGAACTGCCTATCCGAGTAACATCCACAATGACCTCGTCATTAGCTGGCTTGACAAGAATTGGCAAGTCGTGGTTAAGGATGGCCACGTCGACGTCGTAGATAACGCCAATGACTATATCAGATCCCAGAGGGATATAGGAGCGCACCTGAATGCCATCAAGGTCGGTTACGCTGCGTAGAGTGGTCAAAGCACCCGCGTGCTGGGCATCTACCGCCAGTAGATTTTTTCGGGTGTTCACTCGAATGTCCGATATTTCATTGGGCACCAAGGCTTCCAGTAACATCGACGCAGATTGTCTGTTGAGTAGCTTCATGTTAACGGTAAGAAGCACGGGCACAAATATGATGGTATTGGCGTCCGGCCTTTGCGTGTGTCTTACTGTTTCCCTACTTGACGATGAAGACGTCCTGGTGTTCCGTCTCTTCGCTTTGCGGCTCTGCACAAGTTGGAAGTCGTCATCTGAAGGGTCGTCACTGCTGAGAGAGTAGACTTGGGTGTCCTCGCTGTCGCTGTCGCTCTGTTGGCCGACCCGCTTCCTGGAGGCGGCCGCCGCTGACGCCGCCGTCGCCGGCAGACGTGCAGGGTCGTGCACGTCCATCCCGACCGAGCAAGGAGCGAAGGCCTAGCGAATGCACTTAGAATTGCACGGAAATAAACCGGAGCTAGAAAGAACAGCACTGTGTCAAAGGCCACTTCATAATACCGAGAGTAATAAATAAATGAAGCAAACATTTTTGGCGATGTGTGATTCGAACCCGGGTACCCACGGTCCGAAGACGAGCGTCATAACCACTCGTTATACAACCACGCTTCTAAAGCATGCATTTATGGGAACCATATGATTGCGTTGTACCAACAATTGTAACAGAATTGCTATGGGCGAGACAAAGAGAAAATGAGAGCGAGAGAGAGAGAGAGAGACATTTAAAGAGAGAAAGAAAGAAAGAGAAACACGGAGAGAAAGAGAGAGACAGAAAGAAATGAAAAATGAAATGCTGCAAATGAGAAAAAAAATCAACACTTTACAAATGTTGTCGAAGAGACGCTACGCGTTAAAAACAAGCCGACTGAAGCCGCGGCTCGCTGGCTTTAAGACAACAGTAATAAAAGGTCCCAACAGATAGCGCGAGAGCAGGGCGAAAGCGGGAAATTTGAATTGAATTCAGGAAAACCCCCATTGCATCCATCATCGGAGGAGTGAGAGGGAAGGGGAAGAGCGTGAGGGGTGGGAGGAGAGAGTAGGGAGGTTTGGCAGAAGACTATCGTCTTTCGACGTCATTCGCAGCGAAGCAAGCAGATATGCGGCCAATTTTTTCTAGATGGCCTTTCTAGATATTCTTTCTAGGTGAAATATTTCTGCCATCGATCTTACCATTATTTTCTTTTCAGTGAGTATGTGGTGCACTAATTTATACTATGAATTGTATTACCACGCATATATTTAATTCATGAATACGGTAGTTGAATCCAATACACCGATTAACAAAATTTTCGAAAAAAATATTAATACGAAAGGTGTAATACCATACGACGATGTGATTATGCAGGAATGGTGTGCATTTGATGTTCGAACAGAAGTACAAGATCATATAAAGTGCGGAAAGCGCTCTACGCCTGAGTGTGTAGCAAATGCTCGCCATCTGCTGTAGCTGTGTCCAGGGGCAAAGGCCACAAGAGGTACAGTCCTTAGATGTGCTCGAATGCGGTCAAATCAGCCCACAGACAACGAACTGTTAATTATGGACAAGTTTGACAAGGCCTTTACACAGCTTCTTCAATTAAAGAAAGACTGCAAGCTATTATTGAACCATTTACCCTACGGCTAACCGTGCTGGTTGAACGTGCAACCAGAGGCCTGAACATCTATACTCCCGTTCAGAAGGGTCATTGCACAAAATTCCTACTTTGCGTGTGGTTAAAAAAAAAATAGCTATGCGGTCTTTCATGCCATCATCGCCACCCATTGCAGTGCTATCATCATCATCATCTATGTAGCTTTAAATACCCTTTCAAGGACGAGACATATGAATACCTATAAAAATTTTCATTTTCTATCTAAATGTGCAAAACACATCAAGAATAAGCATAATCAACAATAATAAAAAATATTTTGAGGAAATGTCTTCAGCCGTAGGGGGAAAACCCCAGGCTGGAAACTGGAAATGGGCTTCATCCCAAGCCACCTATGGCTTCGTTTTCGATTAGAATATACAGCTCTCATCGTATGTGAACCATAGGTGTACATTACATTTGCCTTACACCACATGTGTGACACCACTGCAGCTGGATATCTTGCATCGGCATGTCTACTCTGACCTTGCTTTAAAAAAAGTCGCAGTTTCGCCCAAAAGGCGGAGCATCGATTGCGATAGCAAATTAGTAGACAGCTATCCGAAGTAAGGATAGTAGTTTTATCAGCCATGTAAAGTTGTAAATGTTCGCTTACTAACTAAATAAACAAGCACGGTGTCACGCGCGTTCAGGTAAACATGAACACATCTCGCTCGATGACCGTGGAAACTCGTCAAAACGCTGGAAAGCGCGCCAGCAGCAGCGGGCAAATTGGCCTTCGCGCTGTCTCTCGTGTCTAAGCTACCGGCACTCGGCACATGCCCTTCGTACCCATCGCAGATCGCTTTGAAAATCAGGCCCCGCAGGTGCACACTTCGGCCACATAGCAGATCGCTTTCAAGATCCGTGCGGCAGCTCCGTCAGCAGCAGCCGCAAAAGCAGAACGCACCCCCACCCCTACCGTCTCCGTCGCCTCCTCCCTGTGCACCGCGCTTCCGGCCGCCTTCCTCTCTTCGCGTGCGCGAGATTAGGCTGCGGTTAGCGGCTCACTCTCGCACGCTTTCACTCGCACACACAGCGTGCGGCGTTCAGTGTTGGCCGATGACAAATAGACAGAATCTACGAACTCAATACTAAGATTCGGCAAGAAAAGTATTTTTACTGCGTAAGCTGTTATGGGCTCATTCCATAAGTCATTTCTGGTCGCTATGATGCCGCCACCGCCCCGTAACCGCTATCGCCGGAAAAGCGAAAAAAGGTACCCGCTCTCCGCCGGCATCGAACCCAGGCCCGCTGCGGTGGAGTCGGATACTTTACCACTGAGCCACGCAAGCGCTCGCTATCAGGCAGAAGAAAAATTCCCTTTATACGCGCCCTATAGGCAAGCACGCAGGCGCAGACGACCCGAGCCTCCGCCAGTATGATGACGCCATCTAGTTAACGTGCCTGCAACCGCCGCGTGCGACGAGATGCGATTCATACGCGATGCGATTCAGACGAGGCGCGCAATAACGCTATCCCGATGTTAGATGTGCGCCACGTATTCTGGGTACCTCTTCGGTACACGTTATGACATCTCCTCGCAAGGTACGAACCGCTGCTGAAGAAGCGAATCGTAGAGCTACGCGCGCGGCTACAACGAGGCATCATCGGGCTCAGCAGACTTCTGTGCAGAGAGCATTACAAGCCGCAACTCGCCGTCGACGCCGGGCCGACAGATCAGATCTTTCTCGTCAAAATCGAGGCGAAGACACTTTGCCGCTAAGACCTTGTTGTGCGTGGTGCCGAAATTGGAGGTACTCTTGCGCCGCTCAACCAGCGTACGCTGTGACTGTGCTGCGTGTGCCGCGCAGGCCTGTGACTTTTTCCCCGCTATGTTGCCTGTAGGCAACACTCGTCCATAAAGGGATAAGCGGCACAAGGATCTGTCTAGCGGGTCATGTATTACCATTTTGATGCATCTCAAGAAATGTTACGTGATTTACGTGTTACGGTAGAACCAACACAAGTTCCAGCTTATGAAAATAATATCACTGGCCTAGTTCCACAAGAAAAGCGAGCATCCAAGCACGTAGAAAATACTTCAATGAACTTTTCCACTAAAATCTCACTTTTATCTCCCAGGAATGTCAGCAGAAACGACTGTTTTGGGTCAATCGCTCGGTTTCTCGATTTTGCAGATGCGCTTCTGCATTGACGAAAGACCCAATAAGGCAGATTCTAAAGTACGCAGCAAGAAGGATTCGTTTTAAAATGGTGGCCCCTCACTTTCGGCAATCAAAACGTAGAACGTCACGGCATAAACAAGTGGCCATATTATTGTGAAGGGTTTAGAAGACCATCGCAGCAGCGAATTGACGCACGAACTAACTGTCAGCAATTTCTTCCAAGGTTCAGGCTGCACTTTTGCGGTAACAACACAGATGTTAGGACGAGCATGCCAGAATCGATTCTTGCCCCACATTCGCTGTACGTCAAAAGGCGCATTACAAACATCTGGTTTGTTATTCTTCTCTGACAGCAACGTCATCAAAGCGAAAGCGTCTAAAGCACAAATAGGCCACACTTCTTCGCATCGTTTCAGCCGGCTGAAACAGAAATGAAGCGTACTCGTGCAAAGGTGCTTTTCGTTGCTCCGGGAAAATTCCAAGGGATCATTCACACCGGTGAATAGAAGAGGTCACAGCGACCAAGTTGGTCGCAAAGCGACACAAGATACATAGTCGTTAATGATCACTTTGGTCAAAAAAAAAAAAAATCACCAGCCCTTCTTCTGGTGAGAAAGTGGGGGTAAGCGAAGCTTGTGTGTGTATGTGAGCTTCGTCAAGGTAACGTAAGGTTCCTGACATGCCACGGTAATAAAACATAAACGTTTATTAAATCTATACATGCAGGGAAGGAAAGGTACAACGCAACGGAAGGAAACATTTCAAGGAAGGGAAACAAAAGTAGACGGAAAGGGAGCGAAAAGTACCACGAAGGGAACGAAAAGTAGTAGGAAAGGGAAGGGAAAGTAGTAGGTCAAGTACACACACACAAGCTTCGCTTACCCCTATTTTTTCGACAGGGGAAGGGCTGCTGATTTTCTTTCTCTCTCTCTCTCTCGTTCTTTCTCTCTCTTTCCTTCTCTCTCTCTCTCGTTCGTTCTCTTTTTCTCTCTTGCATTCTCTCTTTCTCTTTTTTGTCCTCGGTATGTGCCATTGAGCTTGGACCCTTTCTGCACTATCACCAGGATCGGCCCACTTTTCAGCATGACGCCACCACCGCCGAAACTTGTGAGCCTATAAAGCTTCGCTTAAAAGCGACTGTTTCTAGTCAGTCGCTCGGTTTCTCTATTTTCATGCGCGCGGCTGCAGTTGCAAACCTACTGAATGTAGCAGCGGCGCAGGTGCAGGACATCTGTATAGGCTGACGCTCCTATTACTTATAAGAGTAGCTAGGGTTCCCAACCACGCCGAATTTAGCGGGACGATCTCGATTCTCGACTTTTGAGCAAATGCCCCGTGTGCCGACTTGCCCCAGTCTGGACAGCCAAATGTCTCGACTTTTGTTTTTAACGCGACATCGTTTAGGGCCCCGTGTCGCAGAAAATCCGGCGTCGGCAACGAGCGTGTGATGGCGGTTGACGGAGAAAATCATTCAACCACATCGACCGCGCAGGCCCTCCACGTGGTGCAAGGTTTCAGAGAACAAAAATAGAATTTCTCACAGTGAAATCGGTCGACTTTGCCATTCGGCGTCGGATTCGCCGTCGGATTGTTTACCAATCGGCGTCGGATTGTAATTTGAATGCACGAGGAAACTCAAATTCTGCTACGAGGAAACTGCTACGAGGAAACTCACACTAACCCCTTTTCCAGCATTTCTACCAGACCTGCGCGCGTCGGGGCAATAGCAAACAATTATTAAAATAATAAAAAAAGTGCTAGGGCCTTCACATTTTAATATAAGACCACTTATATTGCCCCTGAAAAAAACGTCTTTCCAGCAATACATTTCAGTTTAAAAGAGAAGCCGACTTTAAGGGGATCGGTGCAAGCTTGGTCTTTGTAAGCTGGCTTTCTCACGTCTCAATGAATGAAGCCTACTTTGAGTGAATGAAGCCTACGTTGCAGTGAATGAAGCCTACTTGCCGTATGCGAACGATGCGATGCGAACAGGTCCGGATAGCGCTCTCGCGTTCTACTCTTAAAGGCAAAGCTTAAGCGTCCTCCATTTTTTTCTACTAGATACAACTATACTATATAGACCACATTTCGTTTTTATAATGCCTAACAGCTCGTTCACACGTTCTTATTTGTGTTCTGTTGCATTGTCATAAAGATGAAGGTGGTTTCATTATTGTCCTGGTCGTCGTGGTTCGACATGCAGTTCTGCTGTGGGCCTTAACCATTCACAATACCTTTATCCGTAGCCGATATTCTAGTTGACATTAAGAGGGAAAAATGGACCTGGGCCAGCCATGTAATGCGTAGGATGGAAAAACGATGGACCATTAGAGTTACAGAATGCATACCAAGAGGAGGGAAGCGCAGTCGAGGATGGCAGAAAACTAGGTGGGGTGATGAAATTAGGAAATTTGCAGGCGCATGTTGGAATCAGGTAGCGCAAGACAGGGGTAATTGTTGATCGCAGGGATAGGCCTTCGTCCAGAAGTCGACATAAATATAAGCTGATGATATATATATATATATATATAAAGTGAGAGAGAGCGAGAGAAAGGTGAACTACATGACGCGACATGAGCCCCCAGACGTCGTCCCCACACATAAGATATACTTCCGGAGCTCCTGGCCAGAGCGTTACATAAGCCAAAGGGCATAACCTTAAATTGATGAAGTCCGTCCGGCGTTATTAAGGTTTTCATTTCACGACCAAGATAATCCACAGCAATTTGCCAATACCCGGACCGAAGGTCGACGGATGAAATTTACTGGGCACCATAGAGAAAATCAAGGGTGTCATCTGTACGGGGTAGTGGGTAGACATCGTTCTTTGTGATGCGAGTTAGGTAGCGACAGCCAACGCAGCATCTCCACGTGCGCTCTTTATTTTTACAGCTAAGCTGTTTATGGCTAGGCTTCCGTGCATTTTTGTTGTTCGTGGGCCAACGAACAACAAAAATATGGGCCAACCCTAGTGATAGTGCAGAAAGGGTCCAAGCACAATGGCACATGCCCCTGTGAACTAGTAGTGGGTTCCGGGACCTGTAACGCGCCTTTGAACTAGCTTGTCACACCTGGGATCCAAAGATGTCCGAAGAACAAGGGTAACAACTTATATGATACGGGTAATAACAACTACCATCGTATCTTAGCCCTAAAGGCCGACCCGCGTCGGCGTTTGTCTACTTTCGCACCGCCCTCTCTTTGTCGGCGTTCCAACAGCTTGCGTGCCTAATTTTCTGCCGCTCTCTTTAGGCCGCGGTACCGTTGCGCGTGTATATAAGACAAAGTGCCGTTCTGCATTCTGAATTTCACTTCTCTCGTCGTAATGGGGAGGCCGCGTATAGTGGACACTCCCGGCGACGATTGTATTTTCGTTTTTGTTCCTGCCATCGCTCTTCGTAGGCGTATTACTCCTGGGGAGTTCCCATTCTGCGTCACCTCTTTGTCGTGTGCTAAACAGCTTCGCTGGTGCATCTACCTTCACGGAGTGGAATGGCTCATGATGTTTTTCAATAACAGGACAGGTGACGCACAGAGACTTGACGATGGCTCAATGATACCTTTGGCTAGCACCTTGCTCAACTCTGCCTTGATGACTTGGCACTCCGACGCAGAAACTCGGTAGGGTCGTCGATGAAGTGCCCGAGCATCTCCTCTGTATATGCAGTGTTTGGCGAGGGATGTCTTAGCCAAGGAACAGCCATTCAGGTCAAAAATATTGTTACGGTGAAGGGAAAGAAGAAGGTGACGCGAACGAGAGGAAGACGAAGTCTCTGGCCGTTGCCTGAACGCCATATTTCTTCGCTTGTAAATATACATCCTTCTACACTCGTGGGCCTGCTTTCTTCCTGCAACATTTTGGTGGAAGGTGCTGGGTACAATCACGGAACTTCGCAGTGGACGTCATCTACCTGCCGCCACAATGGCAGATCAACCGACACAACCGACAACGCCTCAGCAGTCCACGCCAACGGTCATCCTCACTCATCTGCGGGACCCGGGGACATTTTGTGGCACGGACAACACCGACGTCGAGGACTGGCTTGCGATGTACGAACGAGTGTGCGACAACAACAGGTGGGGTCCAACAATGATGCTAGCAAACCTCATGTTTTATCTGAAAGGAACTGCGAAGCAATGGTACGATACGCATGAAGCTGACCTAACAAGCTGGGATGTCTGCAAAGAAAAAATGCGTGACCTGTTTGGCAGACCTGTCGGTCGTCAGTTGGCAGCAAAAAAAGAACTTGCATGCCGCGCTCAGACGTCCACAGAATCCTATGTCGTGTACATACAGGATGTGCTGGCTCTCTGCCGCAAGGCTGACAACACCATGACCGAGGCGGACAAGATTGGTCACATACTAAAAGGTATTGCAGACGACGCCTTCAATCTCCTGATGTGTAAGGATTGTGCCACTGTGGATGCAATTATAAAGGAGTGCCGGCGCTTCGAACAAGCGAAAGGCCGCCGCGTCCCTCAACATTTCGACAGGCTGCCCAATACCGCCGCGACATCTTCGTGCGCAGACCCGCCGCGGTTCGTTCAGCCGACAGGATCAGAAGATCTAACGCGTATCGTTCGCCGTGAGCTTGAGGCCATGGCTCCGGCTCCAATTCGTTCCGACTGTCGGGAAAGTGTGCCCGCTATCTCGCTTATACAAGCGGTCGTTCGGGAAGAAATAGCGAGTTTGGGCATTCCATCTCTCTGCTCGGTCCGCCATACGAACACCTACCAGATTTCTCCGGCCGCTCGCTCCCAGACGCAAAGCTTCCCGCCACTCCGCCGCAACCCCGCTGACTGGCGCACACCGGATGACAGACCCATCTGTTTTAATTGTTCCGGTATTGGACACATCGCCCGTCATTGCCGTAATCGCTGGTCGTCGTCTCCTCGGTGGTCGTCTCCGAGTCACTACCGCCAAGTACCAGACAATCGCACTTTCTCGCCCTACACGCCGCCTCGGAACATCAACGCCGACAGTGCTCCACCAAGATCCAGCCGCTCCCCGTCTCCGCAAGGCCGTCGGTCCCGTTCGCCTCTCGTTCACCGCTCTTCGTCCCCATCTGCAACCGGTCGCTTCCCTTCGGGAAACTAGGCGGTGCAGCTCCCGGAGGTGAAGCTGCAACTCCGACCCGGCCCACAAATCCTCTGTTGACCCTGCCTACACGTGGAAACCTACTGGACATTGAAGTTGATGGTGTTCCTGTCACATCTCTCGTTGACACAGGAGCGCAGCTTTCAGTTATGAGCGCTGCTCTCCGCCGAAGGCTCAAAAAGGTTCTGACTCCCGCCGTACCGTGCACTGTGCGAGTCGCCGATGGGAGTACTTCACCTGTTCTTGGAATGTGCACAGCACGTGTGACCATTGCGGGCCATTATAGCGTTGTTTTATTTATCGTCCTCGAGCACTGTCCACACGACCTAATTCTCGGCCTCGACTTCCTTTCGAAACACTCTGCCCAAATTGACTGCTCCGCAGGTGTTGTACAGCTGGATCTGCCGCTTCCTGCCGACGCAGACGCAACAACTTGTGCTTCACCCCGCTTATGTTCTGCTGAGTTTGCACGGCTGTCTCCACAGGCGGCTACCAATGTCCTCCTGACGCCCTGTCCTCCCGTACCTGATGGCGAGTACGTCGTGTCTCCGCTTACTGACGTGGTTTTGTCACGAAATATTGCCCTACCGAGCACCTTAATCCGGATCCTCGAAAACTGCGCTCGGGTGCCCATCCTCAATTTTGGATTTTCGACGCATGTGCTGCCACACGGCATTGCCGTCGCACTTATCACTCCTTTGGATGAATTTGAGATTTCTTCTTTGGCCTCCGAATCCTTCCTGAGTACCAACGCACCTTTGTCACCCATTCCTTCGTGCTCGACGCCTGCGGACGATGTTTGTAAGATGATCGCCCCTGACCTTCCTTCCGAGCAAAGAACAGCTCTTCGTCACCTCCTGTCATCTTATCGGGATATCTTTGATTTGGACGACCGTCCACTTGGTCAGACATCTGTTGTCACGCATCGCATCAACACCGGTGACGCCAGCCCCATTCATAGGCGGCCATATCGTGTCTCCGCAACAGAAAGGGCCATAATCCAGAAAGAGGTCGACAAGATGATGGACAAGGACATCATTGAACCTTCCAGTAGCCCGTGGGCATCACCGGTTGTCTTAGTAAAGAAAAAAGACAACTCGTGGCGCTTCTGCGTTGACTACCGTCACCTCAACAAGATAACAAAGAAGGATGTTTATCCCCTGCCTCGCATTGACGACGCTCTTGACTGCCTTCACGGATCCCAATACTTTTCATCAATTGACCTCCGCTCCGGCTATTGGCAGATTAGCGTCGACGAGATGGACCGCGAGAAAACCGCCTTCGTCACACCGGACGGTCTGTACCAATTTAAAGTCATGCCCTTTGGATTATGCAATGCGCCAGCTACATTCGAGCGCATGATGGACTCTCTGCTGCGCGGCTTGAAGTGGTCTACATGCCTCTGTTACCTCGACGATGTGATTGTGTTTTCGTCGAACTTTGAGAGCCACCTGAGGCGCCTCACGACCATACTCTCCGTGTTTCGCAGGGCTGGCCTTCAGCTAAACTCCTCCAAGTGCCATTTCGGTCGCCGTGAAATTACCATGCTCGGCCATCTCGTAAACGCCGCCGGAATCCAACCTGATCCACAGAAAGTCCACGCTGTGCGCAATTTTCCTGTACCTTGTTCAACAAACGATGTCCGTAGTTTTCTGGGCTTATGCTCTTATTTCCGGCGATTTGTGAAACAATTTGCCGACATCGCTCGCCCTCTCACTGACCTTCTTAAGAAAGATGCCTCTTTCTCTTGGGGACCACTGCAGGAGCAAGCCTTCTCTACCCTGATCGAGCGGCTTACAACCTCCCCGATTCTGTCACACTTTGACCCTTCTGCGCCTACTGAAGTACGAACTGACGCGAGTGGTTATGGCATCGGCGCTGTCCTCGCTCAACGTCAACAGGGCCACGACCGTGTCATCGCTTACGCCAGCCGCCTTCTTTCCACGCCCGAGCGAAATTACTCCATCACTGAGAGGGAATGCCTCGCGCTCGTATGGGCGGTCGCGAAATTTCGGCCGTACCTTTTCGGTCGGAGCTTCTGCGTCGTAACCGATCATCACGCCCTCTGCTGGCTCTCCTCTTTGAAGGACCCAACTGGACGACTTGCACGTTGGGCATTGCGTCTACAAGAATATACATTTTCTATTACGTATAAGTCAGGGCGCCTGCATAAAGACGCTGACTGCCTGTCCCGCAATCCCGTGGATCAACCGGACGATACCGATGCAGACTCGGACATCAGTATTCTGTCTCTCTCCGGCTTTCTCCATATTGGCGACGAGCAACGCCAAGATCCTGTTCTTCGAACACTTATGGAACGCCTAAGCTCCTCGCCTAATGACCCGTCTCTGCGGATGTTCACCTTGCGCGATGGAACTTTATACCGTCGTAGTGTTCGTCCTGATGGCCCGGAGCTGCTCCTAGTCGTTCCAAAGCACCTTCGACTGGCCGTGCTCCAGCAACTTCACGACGCTCCTACTGCTGGACATCTGGGCATCACTCGTACTTACGACCGCCTGCGGCGCCGCTTCTTCTGGCCCGGCATTTATCGCTCTGTGCGCCGTTATGTCACTTCTTGCGACCTGTGTCAGCGCCGCAAGACGCCTGCTATGCCTCCTGCTGGTTTGCTTCAACCAATTGCTATCCCTACAGAGCCCTTCTTCCGTGTGGGCCTCGACCTCCTTGGCCCCTTTCCTATTTCTATGAAAGGAAACAAATGGATTGCTGTAGCAACAGATTATGCCACGAGATATGCCATTACACGAGCGATGCCAACCAGCTGCGCTACAGATGTCGCCGACTTCCTACTATACGACGTCATCCTGCACCACGGCGCCCCTCGCCAGTTACTCACGGATCGCGGCCGCTACTTTCTCTCGAAGGTCGTCGATGATCTGCTCCGCTCCTGTTCTACAGAACACCAGCTCGCTACCGCATACCACCCTCAAACGAACGGCCTCACCGAACGACTCAACCGCACACTAACCGAAATGCTGGCCCTGTACGTTTCCGACGATCACCGCGACTGGGACGTCGCTTTACCGTACATCACTTTCGCATACAACTCGTCCCGTCACGATACTGCCGGATTCTCCCCATTTTACCTTTTGTATGGCCGCGACCCCACCTTGCCCTTCGACACGTTGCTACCTTCCGCAGTACAATCACCCAGCACTGGTTACGCTCGCGATGCTATTGCCTTAGCCGCCCAGGCCCGAGAGGTCGCCCGTCATCGCCTCACAGTCTCGCAAGCTTCTCAAAAACGACGCTACGACCTTCGGCACCGAGACCACCATTTTTCACCTGGTTCCCTTGTCCTTCTCTGGACGCCTTCACGTCGAGTCGGCTTGTCGGAAAAACTCCTTTCCCGTTATTCTGGTCCATACCAGATCTTACGACAACTGTCCGACGTGACATACGAGATCGCCCCAGTCGGTCAGCCTTCAGTGTCTCCCAACGTCACCAGCGATGTTGTTCACGTCGCCAGGCTCAAGCCCTATGTCTCCCCATTAAGCGACGCTCCATAACCTGCACCGGGACGGAGCTAACCCCACCGGGAGGGTGATGTTACGGTGAAGGGAAAGAAGAAGGTGACGCGAACGAGAGGAAGACGAAGTCTCTGGCCGTTGCCTGAACGCCATATTTCTTCGCTTGTAAATATACATCCTTCTACACTCGTGGGCCTGCTTTCTTCCTGCAACAATATCTTTATGAAAAACAATAGGTCCGGGGCCATCATTTTTGCACTGTCATCGTCAGAACTACAAGACTCACAGGGATCGTCGACGGCAAAACTCTCAACGCAGAAATCTGTTAAAGCACTGATCTTGGCCTGGGATATTCCATATGGTAGCTTTGTGAGGCCAAAATTCACCACGGGGAGGCACGTACCGTTGTCGGTAACAGTCAGTACGGTGTGAGGGACGGTGAAGCTCTGCGTCAGAACAACGGCAGGGATTAGGGTAACGATGTAATCACCATCCAGAACTGGCGGCGAAAGTGACAGTCCTTTGTACGTCAGAACCTGCTGTAGCACATGAACAAAATCAGTCGGACTTCGGCAAATATCGGCTGGAGCAGTGTGATCGGACAGGAGAGGCATGATCAGGCGGACAGCTTTTGCAATTCAATCGATGAGCGCATAATTATCGGAGAGAAAGTCTATGGCAAGTATCAGGACATGTGGGCAGTGGGCAAGCATGGTGAAAATGACGACAATATGGCGACCGGCAATGCTTACGCGGGTAGGAAACATTCGCACCACGCCAACTACTCCGCCGTTGGTGATGCGTACGACCGAGTGGGGGGAGGTGTGAGAATTTTCTAATGGTGCCTTCCTCTATTCCGTGAACAACGCCACGTACAGTGCCCGAAATCGTCTTGAAGTGCGGTGTGACTTCGTATGTTGCTTGTCCAATGTGGATGTTGGTTAGTTCTGCTAGTTTAAGTACACAGTCCTCTTCTTCGGTACTTGCCAGAAATAAGTTTTGTTGCCACTCTGTCTGCCTGACCACTTTGGCGTTGAGCTCCTAGGGCATGACTCCAAATGCTTGGGCTTATCCTCTTGCTATCACTCCGTCTTTCCAGTTTGATAATTTAACACGTGCTTTAGGTCTGTACACGATGTTGTAATGATTTCCTGGTAGCGGTGGAGTTGGCGAGCGAGGGAGTGGCTTGCTTGCGTTGTTGTGGCCCCATGGCCTTTGAGGAGCTTGTTGCGGTTTTCCATCATTCATGTTCTGCCCCTTGCTGTGGTCATATCAGAACTGCTTCTGCGTCTTCGATGTTGCGATGGATTCTTTCTTCTTCTGGTGTCGTGCTAGAAGCATTATCCACGATACGGTCCTGCAAAGTGTTTTAAAGCGAAGCTTTCTACATCTCACTGATTCGTCCGTGAGCGCCAAAAACGCACTGCAGGAAAGCCAACTTACACAATGGAACTATCTGCGCATCTGCGCACACAATAGAACAATCTGCGCATCTGCGGACACAGTCGTAAAATGCTACAGTTTAAACTCGCAGTTGTACCGACAAGAACAATGGAATCGCAATGCCACGCTACCCAGGCGAACAGTGTATATCTGCATTGCGTTACACGCGTCACGCAATGCATTCCCGGCTGTAGCCATGGGTAGGCCGCGGGTGCAGCGCACGGCAGAAGAAGAGGCTACCGTAGGCGAATGTAAGCGCGACCGTGATCGTGCCCGTATAAGGCCGATTTCGTGTATCGGCAATGGCAGGCAGTCTATGAAAGTGTGAGTGTGGCGTGCAATAAAAGGCTAGAAGATCTAAAATAAAGGCTATGCAACTTAACGAAATGTTTGTTTATTCAACTTCAACGTTCAAAAAGTACAATCCTAAACAAGCAATCAAATCACATGTGCATCGCATTGGGTCGTTCAGCATTTCTTGGGTTCGTTGCGCGGTCGTAGGCTTTAGACTTTGATTTGGACTCAGTTTGCATGGGCGAAAGCTTCGCGCTCATCCATCTTTCTTTAAGAAAAGGGCTTTGATTTTTTTCCGCTGTTGCTGTCGAATGTCGGTTCTATGTCATTCATCTCTGCTTCAGTATTTGATATTCCTGCTATGGAGCTCGTTCATTCAACTTCCATAACGCTAGGTTGCGGCTATCTTTGCAGAGAGAAAAATCATAAAAGAATTCGTCGGCCCTTCCACTCCGTGAAGATGGTTAACCAGCGAAGCTGAAACGTGCGGCCCTGGTGTTTATCACTTGGTTAATTCCGAGGGGTTATTAAAGTAGTTCTGAGTTATGAGGCTACACACACGTTCGGATGCGACGGAGAGAACGATGTCAAAGATGGTATTATGCCCACAGTCCACCGTTGTCGCTTGCGTTCGATGTCTCGAGTTTGCTCGAGGCGTGGTTAGCAGCATGCGCACGAAATTAACTTGCTTCAAAATTAAATCTGTCCTTTACGCAAGACAATGAATGGCTCATACCCCCGTAAGAAATGCCTCATGTCCCCGTAAACGCGGCCTCCCCATTACGACGACAGAAGAGAAGTGAAATTCTACGCTGGAATGATCAGCGGCAACGCAGCCAGCTGTGGAAGAAGACGACGACGACGACGAACGCGGGAGCAGTGGCAGGAGCGCGTACCGAGCACGAGCGCAACCGGAGGGGCGCCAACGAGGAAGAAGACGACGACGCTCGAGCCAATGCTGATGACCATAGTTTTCTACACATAAGATATTTCGCCTAGCCATATAGAATTTCGCCTAAACATATAAAGCTTCGCTTTAATAGCCCCCGTCGGGCGGCCCGGCGTGCACGTGGATCTCGAGGCACGAGTCGCGTGGCCTCGGGCAGCGGGGCTCGGCAATCGTCAGTAGGCTTAGCTGGGCGTGGCCGTCGCCTTGCAAGCCTCAGGATTAGTACTTGCGTGAAAAATAAACTCACGTCGGTGCACGTGGTCTGGCTGAATGGCGTTTCTTGAGCTGAGTCGAATACTGCAGGCAGTCGGGCGTTGCGAGGTGGCGATCCACTGGAATTGCACGCTGAATCGGGAGCACATGCAGAGTGAGTCCGCTGGGTTGGCCCGCTTGCGGCGTTCTCCTATAACAGTTAGATGACCCAATAAAGAAATGACGAAGCATGAAAGTGTCTAGTTCAAGAGATCAGGTAGAATTCGCTGTACTGTTAAAGCTGATCAACAAGAAAGTAAGCGATATTCGAAATTTTAACGTCGCTAAGAATGATGAAGCAGTAAAAGACGGCAGAATCAAATCAGTGAGAATTAAACATAGCTAATGACAGGGCGAGCTGTAGGCAGTGAAAGATAAGGAGGGTAATGTTATCAGTAAGTTAGATAATATATTAAAAACAGCGAGAGAATGCTCTACTGACCTGCACAGTACCCAGAGCAGCCACGCCACCTTCATTAGAAGTAGTGTTGAACAGGAAACAGAGGCTCATTCTGTAACTAGCGATGAAGTTTGAAGGGCCTTGCAAGATATGTCCAGGTGTAAAGCGGCAGGAGAAGATGGAATAACAGTCGATTTAATCAGAAATGGAATAGATAATATGCTTGAAAAGCTTGCGGCCTCACGACCTCAACTGTGCCAGAGAGCTGGCAGAATGCCAATTTCATGATGGTGACAGTGGAATCACTACGACAAAAGACGACGATAGAACGACCACGACAGCAACCCTGTGATAACGACAGCTCGAAGATAGTGGCGTAGTGACGACGTTATGACAACCCAGTGACAGCGACAAAATGGAAACGGCGGAGAGGGAACGGTGACATATGAAAGCGAAGGAACAGACAGAGCTAGAAAAGTCATAAGGGAAAGGCATGGAGCCGACTAGCACTGCATGGTTCAACTACCAGGCTGAGTCTGGTATTCGACCCTGCACTGGCGAAAGGCTATTGACAGATGAGAAGGAAGAGAAAAGTTCACACTTTGCACTGGATCACAATGGCATGAAGGCGATGAAATGATGGCGATGGCATGACAAAGACGGTGTGTTGGAGTTAAAAGCTCACGTCCGCGCTCACACGCGTGACTTGCCAACGCGGGCCGCCTGAATCAATGCTATATCCGGTGCTTGTTTGCACTGTCACCTGCGACTGTTTGCATTATATCCGGTAACAGTAAATTGGGCCACTCTCGTTCACAACAGTATCTCGTGTTATTATTGCAATACGCCCGGTACCTTTGTTTGTTTGCACAACGTCGGGTACCGGGGGCCGCCCTAATTCACGGTAGATCTGGTGGTTGTCGGCAGCATGCGCGGTATCCGCTAATCGGGCCGCCCTAATTCGCACTATATCCAGTGGTAGTTTGCACTCACCTCGGTACCGGCCAATCGTGCAAGAATGCATCCAGCTGCAATTACAATGGTCGGACGACGACGGACGACGACATTACTATAGTATGACCCACGCACTCAACCAGCACTTCATCGATTCGCTTTATATATTCGGTGTTTGCACTATGTCCGGTACCAGCCAATCATCAAAGACTCTGTCCAGGAGCCAACAGGGAGGACAATGGTACGACGATGGTGGCTTGTTGGCCAGAATATGACCGACGTATTACGATGTATTACATTTAACATGACTGGCGTATTCGGCAAGAGGTAATCGGCAACACAGCAGCTGCAGTAGCAGCGGAAGAAGGAGGAGGAGATGGATCCAGGGACTGGGTTACAAGTTCACGCACCCCTCCGCATGCTCTAGAACCACAGTCGTACAACTTAATAAATTTTAGCTAAAGCAGTGCCCAATGTTGGTCATCACCTTAATGTTACTGAGCGCTACTCAATAAGTGTTGTCACTCCATGCCTCCGCAAGCGGAAAACATTGTGTGGCAGTTTGGGTTATCGGTGTCATGTTGAAATTTGTAGTTCTCGGGTGCGTCAGACGCACGAGTCAGAGAGTACCCCTCCGAAGTCGCACACTTAGACAACGCCACATACGGCATGAATTTGATGGCCCAGACTGGATCGTCTGGGGACTTCGCCTTGAACGGAGGCACACTACAGCGCGTGTGTTTAGGTAAATAGGAGCTCAGGAGAGCAAGCACCAGGCACCCTAGAGTGCCACGCTGTGAATTTGGAAGTAAATGTAATCACTTATAGCTGTTCGCTAAACTCAGCTTGATGGTGATCTTAAACAGAAAAGGCCACATATTTCTAACATTTAAGAACACTTATCAAGTTTATTTGACATTAAAAAAATGAAGTTCACATTTTGTATCCTATCTCTACTGTACCCGTGAGAACTGTTTTGTGAGCTAGGAGAGTAAGCATGTAACTGTCCGAGCACTGCATTGCGCTGGTGAAAAGTGACCGCGCACCAGTGATAAAAATTAAATAAAGTATGGGGTTTTACGTGCCAGCACCACCATCTGATTATGAGGCACGCTGTAGTGGGTTGTAAATCACGCTGTAAATCGTTGCTACCACCTGCCAAGTTTGCATTCGAAAGTAACGCTTTCTCGGTACAGTTTAAGTGTGAACTATATATATGTGACACTGACGGTTTTCTTTATGTGTAGGGCTGAAAACACGACATTTTCTCGGTGTTTTACTTGTATGTTATAAACGGCTGACACCTGTGCTTTTAGGTTGGATTGTTCGGATGTGTTAATGCCAGCGTGCAAAATGTGACGCTTTCTTCGTGCG